>NW_005179121.1:0-150346 GCF_000350225.1 Chondrus crispus | reverse complement strand
CGTGGCGATACGGCGGATGGTCGGAAGATCGGTCTTCTGACTGCCTGGCAGCCTTTGCACAGTTTCGGATACTGCGGCACGGGTTGCCGGTGCAAGTCCCCGCACGAAGTAGTGCGCGAGGGACTGTTCGGAGAAGACTGCCGTGCATCGGAACGCGGCGGTCTCGAGTCGGTCAGCAAACGTGCTTTCCGTCTCATGCGGTTGCTGTCGCGCCGTAGCGACAGCGTCGTACGCTTCACCCAACACGTCGTCCGTGAGGTAGCGTTTTAAGAATTGGTTCACGAGCCCCGGCCAGCTCACGTCGTCGTGGAGCTGGCCGGCGCGGAGGCCACGCATCGTATAACTCGTATACAGTCGCTCTGCGTCGCGCTCGAGGAAATGCGCGAGGACTCGTACCGCAACACCTTCGGTCAGGTGTTGCGAGTTGAAAGTGATTCGGATATCCTTCAAGAACGGCAGCAGCTGGATCGGGTCGGTACCGTCGAAGCTGCGCATCGTGGGACGTATCCCACGACAGCGTTGGACGTACTTCGCGATCCGTCCCGCGTCACCCGAGGTAACGAGCCTCGAGGTGTTATCCAAGCGGTACATACGATAGTCAGCAACGGCGCTGAACTCTTGGATCATCGTATGTACCGGCTCGAGCCCGGGTTCAGCGAGACCCAGCGTGCCGAAGGAGGTAACCGGTAGCGTACGGACGACTACCGGACCTGGATGCTCGGCGTAACTCGCCGGCGGATAGCCGCCCCAGCGGGGATCGACGGAGAACATCGGTTCTCCGGATCCGCGGGCGGCTCCTCCACGGTCCTGTTCGTCCGCGTACGATACGCGGTCCACTTGCCGCCTACTTCCGACGATAGGCGGCAAGGCTTGGGTCTCAGACGCGAAGTTCGCGTCTATCGGAGGGCGGCTTCCTTCTGTAGTCCGACTGGCAGCGGCACCAGTCGGACGCCAACCTTCGGGGGCGGCGGCGCTCGGAGGTACGGTACCACCGGGCCCTCTCGGGGGGGCACCGGGTAGCCTTTCGGCCATGGTACGTTCCATGTCACGAGCACGCCGACGAGTGGCGTCGAGCTCAGCGGAGAGGTGCGCGAACGCACCCAATTGCTCTGCGGACGGAGAGGTTCGGTCCTGGGGTCGTCTCACCGAGGTCGGCCTCTCAGGGCGACCTTGCCCGGAAGGTCTGGGCGAGGCGAAACGGGAGTCTTCGACGAGCACGATCCGCGAGTGTAACTCGTCGATCAGTGCTCGGAGATTCTCTAAGGACTGCGTCACTCTATCGAACCTCCCTTCACGCAGGGAGCGGAGTTCGGCCATACATCGAGTGTATACATGGTCCGATACATCGATCCGGAGAGAAGTACGGACTTCCTCGATGTATTCGGCTATGCGTTCGAACATCGCCGCCGCTCTTTCCTCGGAGGATCCGAGCGACGGTTCGCGGTCACGAGGACCTGCGTCGCCGTCGCCCGACGGGGCAGATGGGGACTGCACAGGGGCCGGACTCAGATCCGCCGCTTCGGAGCGGATCGAGGGCTCGAGCTCTTGGCTCATCTCGACGCGATCGGTTCGCGGAGGGAAGCGGAAGTCTTCTCGGAGATCGGACTCCAGGGTCTTCTAGGTCGGGAGACCACTGTAGCATAAACACCCCCAAACGGCGGGGGTGTATGCACGCAGTTCAGTAGCAGACTCCGGATCGGCGGAAGACGGAACACACGCAAAGGGAAAGGACACGGGTCCTGGTAGCGTGGTAGAGCGGGAAGGGTGGCAGGCGCGAGTGATTGCGAAGCGGGGCGGATCGACGCCTCAACGCCCCGGAGCGACACTGGGTAGCGGACCAGTGTCGACGGGCGGAGGCGGATCGCTGCACGCGCGCGCACTGTAGCCCCTGCACCCCGCGTCGGTTCCCTTACCTAAACGAGACGCGAGAGCGGACTCGTGTTTTAGGTTAAGCGGTGGGTTGTCGACCAAGGCGGAAGGTCGTGGACAAGCCCGTACTTGTCCCTTTCCTCCGCCGTCGGTCGCTCCCTTATTTAATGTACAAGTGTTCGGTTATCATACCAGACTACAGTATCATGCTACCGTAGCCGGCGCGAGTCGTCGCGCGCGGTGGCTCTGTCAGCTATCGAGCTGACAGTACACGTGTGTGCCACGTGTGTGTGCGCACGCCCTGCACACGTGTGGTACACGTGTGGGCTCGTGTGGGCTGTAAGGTCCGTGCCTTACAGCCCCTGATCTAAACCTAATCGAATCGACGGCGCATATACCACACTCGCAAAATTTGCCTGTTTCCTTCGCAACCCACAGTTTGTACACTAAAGCAGCGTTGGCTATTTGCGTGGAAAGCATTCTTCCGATGATACTGACAAGAGGATTCTCAGATACGTTTGTCATGGCGAATGTTCGCAAAGCCCGAGAATATTCATCTACACCACCTTTTACGGCGTTCCACATCACCAGTATTTTAGGACGAATCATTCGTGTGGGTGGCAAAGGGCTTCTCCTTGATTCGACCAAATCCTTCAGAGCGAGACTCAGGCTGTAGTAGGATGAACAGCTCTGTAAATCAGTGGCATGAGTAGACTGAAGCTGTTCATCATATTCCTGAGGAATTCCATGTACTGGACCTCCAACCCAACTAAATGCAAAACTTTGTACTCCTCCCAAACAAAATAATATGCTGTCTTCAACTCTTTGCTAAAAGTGAGCAATGCCACGTAAATTACTTCTCCAATTGCCGCTGACCCGCTCTTTCTTACAGCCTAAAAACGCTGTCCACACCTAAAACAATGGCGTGGTGTATACATTGCACACGCTAGGAAACATTTGGGACAACTTTTCGAAATACAGCGTCACTTGAGGATAATATGCCGATATTATCAACATGCATGACCCCAGCTGCCTGATCCCGAATCCCCTTAGCGTGCTCAATTGTCATGTATGAGGTCATTGTTTTGACTTCTATAGCAGCAGGTCGCCTCACTCCATCGATATCTGCATAAAAACAGATGGCATCGGGGCTGTCGCTAAACATTGCGTTCCCTTTCTGACACAACAGTCCAACGCTCCCTACTCCAAGTACTTTAAAACTCCGTTCATACTGTAAAATATATCTTGACGGGTCTGAAAACACTGTCCATTTGTCCCGCAAATAGCATCCGTTATGGTTCGACACAAAACTAGGAATTGCCCTTAGAACGCTGGTTTCGTTGAGCGACCCCTCCTTCATCCCACTTGTAGCAACCAATGGCTTCATCACCCATGAGTCTATTGAAGCCCTTCGCAATGACTTCATATATTTCTCTTCTTTCAAGTCTAACAACGCAGTGGCACTAAGTGGCTGGCCCTGTTCAATTGTAACGTCCCCGTCCCGTACACTGTCCCGCAACTGAAGAGCAATTTGGACCAATCGAGATTTCCTTGTTGACGCCGGCTGACCCGTTCCAGCGTCTGACAGTATCTTGCTAATGTCATCTTTCCTCTTCTGATTTAAACTACTCTCTGTGAGGGCTAGGATATCATCTTTTAGCGACGGGCAGGGAACGAAGACAGTCCTGTTATCCTTCACCATTCCGACACAAGACAGAACCATGTCCCATTCCTTTTTGAGTATATCAGAAACTGATGTCCGCTCATCTGGTAACCTTCCATATTCTTCAACATCTCTACCTTTCATGAACGAAGCCAAAATTTCGACGTTGTCTGTGAAGCCTTTGGCTGTTTCTCGAAACAATTGACTCGCAGTCCTGGACGTAAAAGTGAATGCACGAAGCAAAACCATGTAGGATCCTCAGATTGAAAGTAAGTTAAATGTTTGACAGAGTTATAAATGTAGTTGAGAGTGACTTCAGGGGAGCTGTTAATGTCGCTTGTGTGGCTACTGCCGACGGCAGGAAGCGGGATAATCGTGTCGTCGTAGAGGGTGGCTAGAGCCCTAATCTTGCATGGGTCGATGTGTCCGCGAAAGTTATCTCTTGGGACGAGCGTATACTTTGTAGAACCAAACATTCTTTCGTTGTTGCTGTAACCACCACCTATTCGACCAGAGTAGCTTTCCCGGTACACAGTCGCTTCCACTTTCCTTCTAGCAACGCCCCCACGAACCTTTTTTAGCAGATTATACTGCTCTGCATCCTTTTTCTGATACCGTCAAGCCCTTGTGCCTCTTTCGAATGGGCCCTCCCCAAAAACAAAAGGGAAGTCGAGAGATCGCTTGTGGGTCCCTAACGCAGATGCACCGAGAGTGTTGCTGATGAAATCAATTGTTTCCTCGCAATTGTAATCTCTGTCTGCTGCAAATACTGTATCAGCCATAGGAACTAACGCGCTTTTAGTTGGTGCGCCTTGAACTAACTGGACCAGTCGTAGCCATACATCAAATAGCTTCTCGTTCGGCCGAGGCAGGTGTCCTGCTATAAATTCTGAAGTGAGGGCAAAACACATGGCGTTACAAACGGGACCGAGCGCTTTGGCAGGATTGATCACTTGCCTGAGAGTTGTCAAGAGTGATACAGCACGAGACGAAAGTCTCAGGTGATCATCGTCAAGCGAAATTATTGTAGAGTTCGGAACATACAATAAATTTCGATTGATAGCCGCCAAGTCTTGTTCTAGTTCTGCAATTAGAGAGTTAGCCATGATGGGGCGAGTGGTCTTTGTAAAATTATGACCTTCAGTCCTGGTTCGTTTTCCTTTTAAGGCATTAAGGGCAGACCAAACTTCCTTATAACGTGATGAGGATATACCAATCTGCAAAAAGCAGTTCATTTATTTTCTGAACACAGAGTGGTGGCAGACTCTCCATACGAGGCACAAAGTACGTGAATTATTATGATGCCTATTAGCTCCTCCATCTCAACCAAATCGTGCCCCCTCATGGACAAGGCATGATTAGCACAAGATCTTACTTTCTCCAGTACACTAAGAGGAAAAAATGCCCTTACCACATCAAGTCTTGACAAAGTAGTTCTGCAGGTCTCTCCATTTCCACTTACAGAAAAGGTAGATTGTTGTTCCACTGCGTTACTCAATACTTCGGCCTCAATTTTCTTAATCACCTCACTGACTTCCGAATTGAAACGTGGCTCAAGCTTTTTATCAACGTCATCAACAGACACAGAAACTGGCGAAAACGGAGATGAATACACCCCAATCTGGTAACCCTGATCGGATTGGAACACGGCGGCTTTGATGGCGTTGTGCATTTTCAAAAAAGTCTGTTCCTCTGGCGGACAACCGTTTTCCCTCAAAAAACTCCCTGAATCAGCCTCAGTTTGCCGATAATTTACCGTACCTTCAGCAAAGTCGTCTTCCACGTCTTCCTCAATAGCATCATCAAACATAGAAGAGGCAATGTCTTCAATCGCATTCTGAGTAAAAGAAATTCCACGCATCCCAGGTATGGTTCGGTCTTCAGAAAAACCCACGCATCCAGTTTCATTTTGTACAGTTGTTTTCCAGTTCGAGGTCAGAGAGATCTTCACTTGAATTATTGCTGTCTGTATCTAAACAGGCGTCCGGATCTTGCGATAAGAGCGGCACTTCAGGACATTCTGGCGAGAAAGGGACATCATCGGAGTCAGAAGTATCCGAAAAATTGAAGGAACCTGACGTAATCTGGTTTGAGCAAGCACAGCTCTCCTCACAGGTCCTCTACCTTCTTCGTGACTAGCACAAAAACTAGAAATATTATTCCGCACAGCAAGACGCGTCAAGTGGTAGAGTCATTAGAACGGCGTGGGAGAGCAGAGGGTGGAACTTCGGATTGATCGTCCAAAGTCGCGGGGGAAGCTGGACTATGGAGGTGCAATGATTTTGAGCGAATAGGGGTAGACACGTTCTGATTGCAGCCAAAAAAGTGTACTGGGGATAAGGTCGGAGTCGCTTGGACAAAGGATGAGGTCAGGTTGGGGTTTTGAGAATGAGGAAGGTGGGAGTTAGGAAGTGGCGATTCTGAACCGATTGGATCCACAGGAGTGAATGGACCAAATGGTGAAGGAGCATGTTGGGTTCTTGGACGGGATAGAGGGGAGTTGTAGGGAGTTGTCTGGGGCTGGTCGCACTCCAGCGGACTGTGGAAGACCTCCCCATCATCTGCACAGACTATAGATCGTCTCAGGAGGGCACGAAGGAGGGGCAACGTTGGGAAGTCTCGAGACTGCCGTGCTGTTCCCTGGGGGTCGCTGGATAGCTTGGAGACGATCGTGATGCTGGTGAACTTTTCTTGGTGATGTCACTAGAATTGTCGGGGACGGTGGTAGATCTACAAAAAAAATTCACTTTAGAAAAGTGAAATAAAAATATCACTTTATGAGCACCGGGTTAAGGTATATCGACAGCACTTTGTTTCATTAGTGTGTCTGAGGATGTATGGGTCTCTACCTAAGGGAAACTCTAAAGAGAAACCTCTGAGAAACATAAACATTTCGAATGTTGCCGTCGTCCGCGAAAAACATAAACATTTCAGAAAGAAATGTTGCCGTCGTCGGCACTCCTAATTGCCGCGCCTCCTCCCTTAACCTCCCCGCTCTCTATCTCACTCTCCGGAACCCTGCACAGCCCGTTGCTCTCCCATCGACACGCAACACGCCTTGGCCATGGCGACCTTTCGTCTTCCACTGTTCTGCGTCTATTCGCGAGTCCAACGCGTATCTACCGTCACACAGCGGCTGAGATTGATCTTACGCTGAAGAGGGGACTCCGACAACTACTGTAGTAGCTGCAGTGACATGAGCAAGTCACACGCTGCTCTATGTGAGGAGGCTGTGTTCAGGAAGTTCGTTTTAGTAAAGGCTCGTGAAGCCTTTAATTCGTACGTAGACTACAAAGGGAAGGTGGAGGGGCGCAATAAATTCAGCATTCTAGAGACCCTGATGGAAGTCTCTAAAGACCTCTCGAGTCGCATAGAAAATGTAGAGAGAGAAAATGAGAGCAGGGTTGGTGTGAGTCACTATGCTGCAGTCGAGAATGAGATTGAACAACCGAGAACACCGGGTCGCACGCATGAATGGATGGAAGAGGAAGTTTGGCCTGAGCCGGACTAAGTCGTGGGATAACTCTTCTCCGCCCTGGGTTGGATGAGAGGCGGAGGCTTTACAGAGGAAGCACGCGACGCGGACGCGCGGTGCGAATAGATCCGGTACGGTCGAACTCGCAAAAAGGGAGAGGACAGGCTGGTTACGCGCAGTCGCCCCGTGATGCGTAAACGGGAGCGACCGGTAACGGTAGAAGCCAGTGCGCGGATAAACTACCGAACAGTCGTAGGTTAGACGCGAAAGGGACGGGGCGAGCTTGTCCCAGTTTACTGGTGGGGACGGGTGTCAGCTCTTGACCCCTCAGAGGGACGCTTCGGACATCTGTCCCAGTACAGTGGTACAGTACCTGCGGCCTAGTGCGTGCCGGGTACTGTACACAATTAAGAAGCTAGCGCCATAATTACTACTACCGCACGGACGCTGCTACTGCCCGTGTGTACTACTGTACACGCATGATGCTTACGGACTACGGCACGGACAACACGTGTGCTAACGCGCACACGTAATACTCGTAGACTACCGCTCGGGCGACACGTGTGCTACTGTACACGTGGGCCACGCCACGACCTGTCCGTACACGCACGCGCTCCCTACACGTGAGCACACTCGCCTACGTGTCCACCATGCACGGCCGCACGGTTAGTAATCTCCCCGCGCGCGCGTCCGTCGTTATACCAGAGACCCTCTTTCTTAGCTTTCGCTACGTCCTTGTAGCGACCGTCAACCCGACCACGCGGTTCCCGTCCGGCTTCTCTCCTTCCCTGCGCGCGCGATGCGGAGATCGAAGCCCTTTGCGCGCGAACGGGCCTTTCTCCCGCCACGGCTCCGAGCTGGCAGTCGTTACGCCAGCTGTCTCGTCCTGCTCGGTAATTGCGTCCTCCAATTTCCATCACGCGATCCACGCCCAGCATCCAACTCATTCCTCTCACTCTCCTCCATGCGATGCCCCTTTTCAGCGACGACACTCGCATACAGTAGCTCTTTCCACACCCGAAAACGGTCGACCGCGAGAATTCCCCTGCCGCGCCTCCGTACGGTGCGCCGTTGAGCCCTGCTGGGGCTTCGGCGTCGACCAGAGCGGCTCCGGCACTTCGATCGCGACGCCGACGACGCGGCGAGATGCAGCCGGCCACCGAGTTGGCCGAGCCGACGCTCGCGCGCGGCAATTCGTGTGATGCGGTTCGCGCGTCGCGGCGTACAGCACGCGCGAAAAAGTCCCCGCCGCTGCCCGCTGCGAGCAGGGCGCCTCCAAGAAGCGATCCCGAGGCGCCGCGAGCGACGCGATCCGCGTGCGGATGGTTGGGATAAATTCCCCTTGTCGACAACCCTCCCGGAGGGCTGGCCAATTTGTAAAGAATCTCCGTCTCTTTTCCATCCTAAGAGCGGCGCGAGCGGCGCGTCCGCCCAAGCATGGCACCAAGCAGTAGTTTCTCTATTGAAAATGTGCGACCACATGCTGTTATCTGAAAAGGTCAAAATCGAGCGACACGTGTACATGACTGGACGTTCCGGACGCTCTCACCCATATGACGGCATGACAGGTGCAAAATCCCAGATTTTGGGGTTCCGGGGACGAAAGTGGCCTCTTGGAGGGTTATACAAATTTGCACAGTTTTGCCAAGTGGAACCTTGGCCCATAGCACTCTAGACTAGACAGAAAATACTGCAATTCTATTGGCTCTCAGGTCTAATGCTGCAAATCCTTTTGTCGAGCGTTCTCCACGTGTGTGTCATCGCCTTGTGATGTACCTTAAATGGCCTGTATATGCCATAATTACATTGTTTTGGGGGTTTCAAGTGGTTCGCCATGGTTGTAATGGGTAATTGCCTGGAGCCCCCGGGCGGGACACATGTATGATTTGTACACATGTACACGTCGCCAGGTGGATTCGTGTACGTACACATGTACACGCATCCACGTATATGCACATGAGGGTTTACAGTTTTACGGTGTCAGACTGTTTGCAATCCGGTGCGTGTCCGAGTACGGTGTAGTGCAATAAGGGGTTGCACAAGGGGGTGAAGGGAAAAGAAACTAAGTTGGAATGTGAATACTGTAGTCCGGGATTGATGGACACACGTGTGAATATTTGCACAGTTTCTATTTTAATTATTACTTTTATTTAGTGAATTAGTTAGCATTAATTTGGCTGACATTACATTAGATTTAGGATCTAGAGCCGCGAGCTACTGTAGTGGCTCCCGCGGGACGATATTTACCTTAGCCCACTGTCAGTAAAGGTAACCCGAGTTGCCAGAGTCTGATATCGCCTTGGTCGAAGTCCGTCTTTCACAAGATATTCCCTTCTACTACAGATTACTTCATCCTTTGCGCTCGGGGGTTCCCTTTCCTTTTCCTTTATTTCCCTATCCTTTTCTATCTCTAATTCTACGTATTTTCCCTTATCTTGTGTTGGTGCCATCGGCCTCGGTTGCGACCGAACCGGTGTAGGTGTCTTGGCCATCGGGCGACAAAGTTGACGTAGCGCTGCTACTGTGACCTATTTTCCGACGGAGACTGTTGCAACGACGTCTCCCTCGAAGGGCTTTGTCGTGTGTACAAGCCAGTGTTAGTGCCATCGGCCTCGGTTGCGACCGAACCGGTGAAGGTGTTTCGAGCCATCGTGCGGCACAGTTGGTGTAGGGCTGCTCCTTTCCTTTCATCCCGTCGGGCTGCGTTGCGACGCCCCCGTCGAAGGCCTTGTCGCGTTACAAGGTGCGGAAGAAGCTCAACGAGCATTGGCCTTACAACCCAGTGGAACCGGGGTACCTACGTACACGCCCCACCCCACACTCGCCGAGCAGTTCTCTTCGCAAGTCTCTGCCACATCGATCCCGGGCCGGGCCGTTTCTTTGTGACCCCCCCTATCAGGGATCTGAGCTACTCGATGCCGGTTTGGATCAGCTTGAACCAAAGCGGTTCGCTATAATCGTGCAGTCAAATCATGGCACCGCATTGGGCTCTGACAACACTCTACGCAAAAGAAATTGTAAACGAAAATTGAACCGGTAGTTAATAAGAACGCTTCGCAAAGATCTTGGCAGTGTCCTCTGTAGTTAAAGTAAATACCGTTCCCTCTATCTTTTTACCCATCAATCTAGGAAACATTCATTGGGGCTACATCATGTCCTTGCCGTCTTCCAGTAATGAATCTGTCCCTGAAGCACAACTTTTCTTTGGGGATGGCCTCCGATGGAAAGCTCCAGAGGGGCTTCTTGCGACTGCGAAGGAATATCTTCAATTTTTCTTTCCACAGCTGCGGTGGAATATCAACAAAAAGAACCACGCCCTGGACATTCTGAAGCTCAAGAAGCAAACGGATCGTTATAGTTGCGGGTTTTACCTTTTAGCTGCAGCTCACACTTTAACGATGAGAGAGGGTAATGATTCTCGGGCTAGTCAATCAGCATCGGTTGTAGAAAGGTACCGTCAACAATTTGTTGAATCACACTTATCTCTTATTGTTATGGCTTATGCGGAAACGAAACATCGCAATCTCTCTGATATTGATGTTATTAGATACATGAAAAAAACGCGGTGGCAAAGGCGTATTGAACAATCTGCACACATGAATCGCATCCATTCGCTTAGAACAAGTTGACTACATGAAAGAGAACCTCAGAAACTTCGGCACCAGTGGAAGACGATCTTTTCCCAGGTGAGATAGAAGAAGTATCTAGCAGTTCCAGCAGTATCTCATTAATGCGGTGGAATACACAGACCGTCGAAAAAAATCATTGTTACTTGAGAATTGTTCACTGTCCGGTGTGAATATCTCTCCTGGTTTCTTTAACGATAGAAGCCACGGCATTGTCCGCCTCAAAGGTGTGGATCTTCCTCATGACACAATAGTTCCATCCCGAATAGCAGCAGGTCCCGAAAAGAATGTCGAAGATATCTGTGCACGTCTCGGAGAGTTGTTCGAAGAAGGCCATTACCTTGGAAGGCTTTACCGTACCCCATACAAAAATAAAAATGCAAACAAATACATAGCCCGTCTTCGTTTCCGATGCGTAGGCTACAACTCTAATTCCCCGGTCAGTTGGTGGCGAAGTACCTTCGGAATGGTACAGGATAGCTGGTCAGAGAGACATTGGATCATAAATGCAGTGTGTAGTGCAATACGCACCTGGAAAGGGGGGTAAAAAGAAAGGAAAATATTTGGATATGAAAAGTAGTCCGGGTTGGGGGACACACGTGTGAATGATTGCACAGTTTTGATTTTTAATTATTCTATTTTATTTAGTTAATTAGTTGGCATTAATTTTGCTGACACTAGATTAGATCTAGAATCTAGCGCCGCGAGCTACTGTAGTGACTCCGGCGGGGCGATATATACCTTAGCCCTCTGACCACTAAGTCAGTAAAGGTAACCCGAGTTGCCATAGTTGAATATCGCCTTGGTCGAAGTCCGTCTTTCCCAAGACGCTCCCTTTTACCACAGATTACGTTATCCTTTGCGCTCGGGGGTTCCCCTTTTCTTTTTCCTTTATTTCCCTATTCTTTTCTACTTCTACCTCTATAATTCCCTTAATTGTGTTGGTTCCACTGTAGTTGGTTGCGACCGATCCGGTGTAAGTGTTCTAGCCATCGGGCAACACGTTGTGTAGCGCTGCTACTGTTTCAAGTTCCGTCGGAAGGCTATTGCAACGACGCCTCCGTCGAAGGTCTTACTGTATAAGACAGAGTTGGTAACACCTACCGCGATTGCGATCGCGCTGGTGAGGGTGTTTTTAGCCATCGGGCAACACGTCGGTAGTAGCGCTGCTACACGGTTACGATCCCGTCGGGTAGTGCTGAACAAGCCCCCGTCGAAGACTTGAATTATACCCAAGGTGCTGAAGACGCTCGTCGAGCATTAATCTTACAACCCAGCGAACCGCGGTTACATCCTCGTAGACAAGCCCAACCCGCACTCGTCGAGCGCTCAAGTCTTCACAAGTCTCTACCACCATTATCCTTCTGGGCGGAACATCTTTCCTTAACCCCCCCCCGTCGGAGTTGAGCTACCGTGGGCCGCAAGCCCACACAAGGGGAAAGGGAGTCTGTAACGCTCCGTAGCGCGTGCCATCGGCAGTGGTTGTTGCTGTTGTTGTTTTTCTTCTTTTTGTTTGACCGTCGGACTGCGTTCGCAGCCTGCCAGGCACATTGCACTACAAGAGTAGTCTCCCGACCTAGAATTGTCTACAGCAAACCCGACCTAGAATTGTGTCGACGACAGCATCGGGCTGCAGTTGCACTACAACAGTGGTCTTGGTAACGGAGTCTTTTGTTTGTACTTTTTTTGTGTAGGTTCGCTTGTACGAGCGATGTCGACAAGCGCCCCCGGGAACGTCGGTCCCGGGGCGAGTAGGAGCGGATCGGCAAGGGCGTCGAGGATCCCGCGAGGTCCTCGCACCCGAAGCCAGGCCAATACGGCCACGGATCCCGAAGGTCAAGAATCCCCGACGGGGATTGAAGCCGACAAGGATAACCTATCCTACAGGTTCGAGAAGATGGGCGAGGAAATTCGCCAAGAGATGACGAAAAATCTCGAGGCTGAATTAGCCCTCGTCCGGAAGCAACTGGAGTTGCAAGCATCCGAGTTCCACACCCTTTTAGGAGAGCTGTCGGCTCGAGTGGATCTCTTCGAGAAGGAGCGAGGTGAGGCGACCGACGGTCTGGAGCCGGAGGTCCTAGCTTCGTTGAAAATTTCAGTCAAGGACGCAAGGCGCGACGCGAATCAAGGTTTGGAGTCCTTTGGTAAATTTAGAAGCAGTATCGACGACAGGCTTGACCGAGCCGCTCATCGTCTCAAGGACCTTGAACAGGTCGCCGGGCAAGAGCCGCTGCCAACGGGTCGAGAAGGCGACCGTCAATCGAAGAAGGACAAGGCCGCGGTACAGCGGAGTTCCAAGTCGAAGACTTCGAAGAAGAATCTGCGACGCCGGAGCAGGAGTCACGGTAGTGACGAGCCGGAGGACCAAGACTCAATGGCCGAGTCGAATGGCCTTTCCGAAGATGGTGACGACGGTTCGTCGAACCATGCCAGCGATTCCGAACATCGTTCAGAGGAAGGAAAAGGAATTTCGCAGGGCAAGAAAATTACCTCCAGACGGGGCGGGATCACTTCGTCCGCCTCGCGGGGAGACAAGGACGCGGAGCCAGAGGACGTCGCAACGCGGCGCGGGCCGCGATGGGAGGGGTTGGAGAAGCTGAATCCGACCAACTACTTCTTCAAGAAATTACTTTCGTACCGAACGTACCGCTTGCGGAACCCGCAGACATATTTGTCAAGTTCCCGGCGGACCGCCGTGCGAAAAATTAGGAGAGATATTCCGCCTAAGGTGAAGAAGGACAACACGTTCACAAGTGAGGACGGGGTGCTTGTGTTGGATTTTTTGGCAAAATTAGTTCAAGAGTTTGATACTCAAGAAATGAACGAGGGGCAAGCGATCCGCTTGTTGCCCGAATTTCTAAGCGGCATCTCCCTGAGACAGTACACTTCGGTGTCTCAGACGGCCGGGTCCCACCACGGAAAGGTATCCGTTTGGCCGGAGGCCGTACAGTGGTTGTTGAGGAGTTTCGCAACCGACGAGGCGATCCGTCAAGCCGTGCTCGCATTGGGAGAAGTTCAGCAAAGACCGTCTGAAGACGAGATGGAATTTTATATCCGTCTGACGGACGCGAACAATCGATGTGGAAACGTATATTCGATGGAAGAACAAATGACGATGTTTATTGAAGGACTCGATTCGAGTATCAAGCCGATGGTATCTCAATACCGACAAGACAATCGGGAGGTTTCGTTTTTGAGACTAGTTAATTACGCGAAGGCGCATGGCTCGGCGAGCCGCGCTAAGGACAAGAAGACCAAGAAGGTCACGATTCAGACGCTATCGACGATCAGGGCGGGTAAGAAGCCGAGGGCTTCTTATCTCAGTCGCAAAAGTCATGCCGCCGTCCATTTAGCCGAGTCAATTTCCGCGTCAGATGAGCGCGGTGCCCACGGAAGCAGCGAAAATCACTATGAAGGAGCGTTGGTAGCCGAAGGCGAGTTCATTGAGCCATTGGAATGCTACGGACACGAGGACTACGGGGCCAGCGGGTCGTCAACTTTACCGACGCCCACATACACGACGGAGTCGTTTTCAGAGCCCACGGATCCCGTGATGATGTTTCGGGGGCGCAGCCACACGCCGGCGCCGCGAATTCCGATGGAAGACAAGGGTACAACGTTTCGAAGGCCAGGCTGGATGGGAGGGCCGCAACGTCAAGGAAGGCCGGCGGCCCGTGGAGGACCTAGGCCGCAATATCCCGTTAAGACGCACGGACTGGTGTGCTATCATTGTTACGAAAAGGGGCACGCCGCGCCAACGTGCATTCTTTCCCTCCAGGAAATGCACCGAGTTTTGGAAAATTATGAGGCGTTGTCTCCGATGGAGAGGTTAGGGATACCATCGACGAGTTACCTGAAGGTCAAGAATTGGTTCGATTCGCAGACGGCGAGCACGCCGAGTGCTTCAACGCCGAGGCCGAACCAACCCTTCAGAGGGCCCACCGCTGGGCCCGCGTCGTCGGACGTGAGAACGGTCCCGCAGCGGCAGGAAAACTAGAGAGGGGAATCTCGCATGAGCCGCGAGAGGCACAGAGTCGACGTACTGTGCCCGGGGCTCAGCCCCGTTCCCCGTCTCTAAGGGAAAAATCAGGCCCCGATGAGGAGGTTGTTGGATTGGTGGATAAGCCCAAAGGGCCAGCTCAAGTCAAGAAAATTTTGAGCCGAGCCCGAGATCACCCGCTGGAAGAAGTTCGAAGACCCTGGTACAGGGTTAAGCGAAGGGAGTGTCCCGAGAAGATTTTGGTTCTTGCGCGAAAAAACTACAAAGGCGGACATTGGACCAACAGTCGGATTGATGAGCCGAGTGTTGTCTGTATTAGACACCGGCGCGGGACCAAACCTTGTGCGAAAATCGGAACTCCCGGCTGGAATGGAATCTCTAGTGTCCTACGGACCGACCCAAGACATCGGCGACGCGAACAACAGGCCACTCCAGACTTTCGGAACCATCAAGATGCCCGTGAGACTTGGACGATTTGTGGCTACTGCCGATTTTATTGTGTGCGAAAAGCTCGCGGTACCGCTAATTCTGGGCGCAGACTACTGTGACCGGTTTGTGGAAGCAATTTATCCAAGGAAGAAAACGGTTGAGTTGGCGGATTTCTCGGAGGTTCCCATCGTAAGGCGGTCCTCGGCGAGAACATCGAAGATGCATGTGGTCCCCGGAGAGGGCGAAACTGATGCAAAGGGGGAGCGAGTTTCCCCCAGGGTGAAGGTGGCAAGAGCCACGACCATTGAGCCAGGAACGCAACACGTAGTCGCATGCACCTCGAGGAGGACTGGCTTGGTCGCCGTTCAACCCTACGCACCCCTATACGACAAGCACGGACTGGTAAGCACCAACGGTGTAGTTCAGGTTGGGCCTGACAAACCTTTTAGATTGCTTGTAGCGAATTTTAGGAACTATCCTGTCAGGGTTCAAAAGGGTCAAGTGGTAGCGGAACTACTACCGCACCCGGGGGCCGTATTCAAGAGCAATTCTACCATTGGTGAGGTACTTGGAATTCAAGGAAGGGATGAGGAAAAATTTACTAATTCTACCCCGCCGCCTACGGGCGAGAGAAGATGCGAACCGTCGGAACAAGATCGCGAGGACCAGCAAGGAGAACGGAAGGAAGGGCTCTCCGCGACGGCAACTACGAAGCCGGAGCGGCGGATTGAGCCCCCCCGCCGGACGTGGAGGAACTCGACCTGAGCCAGGTGCCGGACCGGCTGCGCGAAAGATTCCGTCGGATGTTAAAAAATATTCCCGCATGTGGGATGGGACCCTTGGTGAGATCAACACCATGGTCCACCGGATTGAACTGGCCCCCGATACAAGGCTAATTGCGCAAGCCCCGTAACGGGCCGGGCCTAGAGCCCGCGAGGTAGAAGATGCAGAAGTACAAAAGATGTTAGAAGCAGGAGTCATCGAACCGGCGCAGTCAGAATGGGCGTCGCCCGTTTTATTAGTGCCGGAGCGGGACGGATCGATGCGCTTTTGCGTAGACTATCGCAGGTTAAACGCGGTAACGGTAAAGGACACGTACCCTTTACCGCGCATGGATGAGTGTCTGGACTCGCTTGGTGACACCAAGGTTTTCTCCGCGTTGGACGCGATTTCAGGGTACTGGCAGATGCCTATTCCGGAAGCGGACCGCGACAAGACCGCATTTTCGTGTCACTCAGGTCTGTATCGCTTCTCAAGAATGCCTGTCGGGCTAACGAACGCGCCAGCGACGTTTCAGAGAGCAATGGATATCCTGCTCTCTCCGTTCCGTTGGAAATGCTGTTTGGTGTATTTGGATGACATAATAATTTTTAGCAAGTCGTGGGAGGAGCACATCGTGCACGTGGATGAAATACTTTCTGTATTGGAGATGGCAGGTGTGAAGCTCAAGCTTCGCAAGTGCGAATTTTTCGTCGAAAAGATCAAGTACCTGGGTCATGTCGTTCGGCCAGGTACATTGGAAGTTGACGCTGCACGAACCGCCGCATTGGAACAAGTGAGGTACCCTCAAACGCAGACCCAGCTCAGGAGCTTCTTGGGACTTTGTAATGTCTACCGCAGATTCGTTCCGCATTATGCGAAAATTGCGGATCCTTTAAACCAATTACTGAAGAAAGGACAACCGGTCCAGTTGGAAGGATTCGACGAACCATGCGAAAAAGCTTTTCATAAGCTCAAAGACGCAATCTTGGCGCCATCGGTGTTGGCGCTGCCGAAGAAGGACCTACCATACTCGGTAGACACCGATGCAAGCGACTATCAAATCGGCGCTGCATTATTTCAAACGCATCCGGATGCGCAACGTAAACCCATCGGGTTCTTTTCAAGAACGTTAGCCGCAGCCGAGAGAAACTATTCTGTATCAGAAAAAGAATGTCTAGCGGTAATTTGGGCCGTACAGACTTTAAGACCATATCTATATGGCGAGCACTTCATTGTGCATACCGACCATGCCTCATTGAGGTGGTTGATGAACGTAACCGACCCCAGCGGGAGATTAATCCGATGGAGGCTCCGCCTCTCAGAATTTGAGTTCGAAATCAAGTACAAGAAGGGCAAGGCGAACAGCCAAGCTCATGCCCTGTCAAGATTATGGACCGCAGGAGAAACCGTCGACGAAATGGACGACGAAATCCCATGCTTTATGGCCGAACCGGACGAGGGTACAGTGGAGGACGAGGACAGTTTCGACGGGTTAGACGACATCTTCGCTCTTGAGGGGGGGACCGCCCCTGATCGCCTCGATCAATTCCAAGCTGTCACTCCGGAGGAGCTCATTCCCGAGCAAGCCGTCGACCCCTTCTGCAACCGCATCAAGGAAGAAATGGACGCCGGAAAGGTGAGAACGTTCAGCATGGAGACCGAGGAACTCGAAGGAACTCTATGCCGTACCGCGGCGGAGTTTGTCCAAGTGGTGATATCACAATCGTTAAGGGACCGCGTCCTAGGGTTGAGCCACTACGCAAAATTGGCAGGCCACCTGGGAGGCAGGAAACTTTACAAGACATTGAGAAGATATTTCTACTGGCCTACGATGGCCCTAGACTGCTATGCAGTCGCGAAGAATTGCGGCGCATGTGCGCGGGAAAGGGTGAAGTTAAGAAGAAACACGAAGGAAATGAAGCTGTTCACGCCCAAAGCTCCGCTGGAGTTTGTCGCCATCGACATTCTCGGCGAGCTAATTACAAATAAACGAGGAAATCGGTATATTCTCGTGATCAGCGACCGGTACTCGAAACTGGTACGAACCGTACCATTGAAGAAGATATCAGCTGCGCACATCGCACAAGCCTTCGTTCACCATTGGGTATTCGTGTACGGACCGCCGGTCAAGCTGCTGTCCGACAATGGAACACAATTCACGGCCCGGTTCTTTCAGAACGTCTGCCGGATTCTCGGCATACGCAATGTGTTCACGACTACGTACCACCCGCAAGCCAACGGCCAAGTTGAGAGGTTTAACCGCACGCTGACTTCCGCGTTGCGAAAATATGTTGGAGAGCATCCCAAGGACTGGGACCTGTTTAGCGACGCCGCGACGTTCGCATACAACACGCAAGTTCATCGAACTACGAACATCGCGCCCTTCGAGCTGGTGTTAGCTCGGGCGCCGAGAAGCATTGCGTTACAAGCACAGCCAAGCTTGGAAGGATTTAGCTCAAATCGAGCGTACTACCTGAAATGGCAGTCGTGGTTGGAAAGCCTGATGAAAGGCGCTGGTAAGAGCTTGCGGAAAGAACAAGCGCGCTACAAGCGAAATTTCGACGCAAGTCTCTGCAAGTCGAAGTATGACATCCCTTCAGGGTCCTACGTGTTCCTCCGGAAGGAACAGGGCACGGCTGGCGAACCAAAACACAAGCTGGCACAAGTCGCCACAGGACCTTATCAGGTTAGAAGATCGGATCAACATACGGTAGTGATTGCCATTGGCGATCAGGAGGAACGCGTATGGCGAGACAGGATGGAGTTAGCCCCAAGCCCGATGGACTATGCGCCGATAACTGGCCTACGCTAAGCGCTACAGTTCCTGGGAGAGCCGGAGCTAAACGAAGAAGGAGAGGTAATGGAGGACGAGGAACGTCCTCACACCCGTGCGCCTACGACGGGGGACCAGGATAATTTAGTTGGTCAAACGCCGACCGCGGAGACACCTCCAGACCCACGCGAGTTCGGAAAGTCCAGAGAAGAGGATGAGTTGAAAGATCTTCGGAAGGGGGAAGGACAGTTGGGCACGCAGGAAGAAGGAACCGAGAGTCAGGAGTATGTGATCGACAAGATCATGGACCACGGCTACGACGAGGAGAAATTAATTCTCAAAGTGAGGTGGTATGGGTATACCATCGAGGACGCGACGTGGGAACCTATTGAGCAGATCCCCCGCAGCGCGGTAGTCACCTATTTCCGAAGGAAAAGGCTGCCCTTACCCACGCAAGCGTCGCACGCACAACCGGGATAGCCATCGCGAATAGAATTAGTAGGTTAGAGACAGCAGAGAGGTCAGAACTTCGAGGAAGGAACGCATCTACGAGGTTGGCAGATAAGGAGTTGAAGGAAAGGAGAGCAAGGCAGAGAAGCGAGACTGTATCCTTGGATGAGGCATTGAGCCTCTTGGAAAACACACACGCCTCAGCACGGTACGGACGAGAAATGACGTTTCGAGCGGACGATCCGCCTGCGTGGGGGATGATGAAATCAAAAAATATATACATATATAAGCGTGTCGACAACAACCCGCTGAACGGGCGACACAAGTGAGAAGTCGATTCCAGCCATGCTGTGAAATTATAATCAAAAAGCAGGAAAAATTACGGCAGCTGCAGTACGCACGCGAAGTGGTGATCGTTTACCACAGTCGGCGACATAACTATTCTAAGTCGCTCCGCAGCCAACCCTCACCCGACCTCACATGACGCCGACCGTCACACTCACTCCTAACACACTGCCCAGGCTCGACGAGCAAGAAAATCCGTCCATATGGACTACTGTCAAAAGACCGCTGCTACGAAGGACTCCGCGCGACCGATGTCGACGCTCACCCACAGTCCCATTTTCCAGAGCGACCTGTTTGACACTTACCTACCATAACCTCCCTTCCGATCCCTTGTTTTCTTTGTTCCTTTGTTTTCCTGTTTTTGTTTTGATATACTCTATTTTATTTTATTTCTCTTTGTGTTTGCAGGACGACGCGACCGCGTATCGCGGACTTCGATCAACAAGACCGCGAGGCACAATCATGGAGAGCCCGCAGTCAAACTCTCTCGTCATTCTAGAAGGACAAGGAGGAAAAAAAAGAGGATTACTGTATGAAGAGGAGAGTAAATAACCGGTGGGGGTTGAGAAGGAGAAACAGCGAAAAGGGGAAGCTATCCAACTGGGATGCTGCGGTCGAGCCACTGGTCGCGACTAACTCAACGGCGAACATATTTTTGTCACGAGCAACCGACGATGCGTTTCTCCCCCTCTCCTGTGTGTCTGATACCGCGATTTACACGTTTACTTTTTTGCATCGCGCTGACGCCTTTGCGACTCTTACGTCCGATTTACTTCATTTTGTTGTCATGTCATATTTTGTCATGTTACTTTAATGACGCAGGAAACGATCCCCGACCGCACGGCCGACAAGCAGGATCAGAAGGAGGAGAAAGGAACGACGAGGAAAACGCCAAGTACTGTTTGAGGAACGAGAAGATCAACTGCAGGCCGTGACGGAGGCGAGGTAGGCGACGATGCCGCTCTGTCGAACCAAAAACGATACGAGGAAACGGAGAAGAATTGTGAAACCCTGCCCGTTTTCTTGGATTTTACAGTCTGAACGCTACGAGGCGTACCCGAGCTGGTCAATGAGGCGACAAGTAGAGATAATTAGTACCCAAGGGAGACAGCCTGAGGATATGGCTAACGAGTGGAACGGCACTAGGGATACATCTCCTTACAGATCCCACTGCTACCTCATTGCTAGACGCCAACGGAAAGTAGGATAATGACGGGACCCGACAAAGGAGTGGGGTGAATATCAAGAGGTGGGACGATTTATGACAAGCGAGAGTGGCGAGAATCTTTCTTGTATTTTTAAGGGGACATCAATGTTTGACATTTCAATGTTTCCGGCATGGGCGAGAGGACAAGCTGCATTCCAGTTTGACCAACGATCGTTCCGCTGTGCGAGAGCAGGCCAAGGGGGTTTCGAGGAAACACCCCAAGGAAAGAAACACTGTCATCATGATTCAAGTGCATGCCTGCAGACCACCTGAGGCGATATTGTCCGAAAAAGAAAAAAAGCGGACCGCTTCTGAGACTCCGGGGGAGTCAATGTTTCCTTGATGAGGGATCGAAGCGATCTCGCGAGGATTAATGGGAAATGAGGGACGGACAGGAGGCTAACAGCACTCCATATTTGTAACCCGTCGGGAGGTAACAAAACTGGGAGGGAACGCACGCAGTGAAAAGAGGAGGAAAGGGGAGACTTGCACTGCAAGTAAGAGGATGTAGAAGGAAGACAGAGGTGTGTGACCCCGGGATCGAAGGGACGGCAATGGTAATCAGAGGGGGAACTCGAGAATGAGCATGCCGGGCTACATGAAGAGGAGGATTTCGGGACGCGTACACTGCGAGGAAGAGGAAGAAAAAGGTTGGAACGGTAAGGGGAGCAATTTGGAGACGAAGGAGGCAGGGTGCGGTGGTCGGTAGTATGCCGCTCAAGCACTGGGAAAGCGCATGAAGTAGTTCCGACTTGCAGAAAACACCGACGAAGACTCATGGGGTCAAGAAAAATGCCTCAGTACGAGAAGCGATGAGGGAATCTACAGACGCACCGGACTCGAGGGATATGATGAAGAGATCCTTCGTTAGTAATGAACCGGTCGTAGGGCGTAGACGGATGGTCGAAGGGCGGAGAGCGTCCTTGACTCCGCAGTGAAATGCCGCTGACAGGCTCGATCGGAAGACGTATTTTGTCACGAAGTTGGCGGACACACGTGGCGACGTGTGCAAGCATATTTTTTGGGTTTTAATGCGGTCGAGGTTGTGATCGAAGAGGCTGTTCCCAATGCAGCGCGATCGTTCCTCAAAATGGCAAGAGACTCTTAACTTACCGCGCCAACTGCCACACTTGAAACCGCTAACGAAAGGCTGGTCCAAGGAACTTTCGACAAGGCGACTGCTGGCGGGATCAAGATCGACGCTTCGCATAGGCTCAATATGATCCGTGATGCTGATGGACATTTCTTGTCTGACCGAAGCGATAGGGGCTGAGAGGAGATCGCACGACGTGTTAGTGAAGCGTGAGAGGGCGGCGAGCGTGGAGTGGCAACGTGGGAGAGAGCGGATTGTGTGGATTTTGTGGAAGCCCACGCGAGGGAAAGAGCAGACGACGTGGGAGCCTCAAGGGATTTTATTCGGGGAAGGCGGTGTAACCACCGGAGGCTGCCGTGAAAGAAACGAGTGAGGTCTTTTCCCAAGGGACAGCGACAACTGGACATTTTCGTCACCGCTGCACGTCTACTCCAAATTGTTCGAAAAGTCGGTTTCTAAGGGGGTGCCCGTGAAAATGACGGATAGCTACAAAGGTGGAGACAGCGAAGCACCCGATTGAGAAAGAGCGCATTACTTGTCAAGTCTTCAGACGAAGACGCAGTACCCCGTGACCAGAGCGAAGAAGTTGCGATTGGCACCGACGAGGACGATGACTTTTCTAAGGCTACCAAATTCTTATGATCCTTTTCTTCAAGGACACGGTTGTAGAATGATTCTCCAGCTCCCTGGCCAACGATACGCCGATAGTGGCGTTACCGGATATCAATTTCTTTTGGATGTTTGAACGGAAAGAGGCCCTTTCCCGATCACGAGACGAGGCGCATCCGTCGTTGATTCCTCGCCGTTCATGGCAAGCCAAGGAGGAGATAGTAAGGGTCGGAGAACAACTTCGCGCGGCCTGTGTCCTCACGTTATGGAGGGCGCCAGGCGGAGGTTGGATCGACGGCCACGGGGAAGAGTGGCGTTGACTGAAAGATAACTCCTAGTGAGAACGAGAATTCTATCGCACTGACGGTTCGGGCGTTTGAGGTCAAACGGAGAAACTTTGTTTTAAGAATTTTGCGGGTCGAGCACGTTAGCTGGAACAAACCATCTCATGATTTAACAAGCTTTCCTCACCCGCTCGATGGAGACTGAGGACAGCCGTCGGCGACAGTACGCCCGAACAGGAAAAGAGGATGTAAGCGAGGAATCTGAAGAGGTAAAAGGGCTCATGAAAAGAGGGAGGAAAATTGCGAAGGATAAAGAGGAGGGACTGAAGAGAAGGAAACATAGGGGAATCAGGAGAGGGAAAATTGAAAATGCAAAAGAGGAGGAAGTTGGTGAGAAGAGGGGTACGACCGCAGTGACGGCACGCAGAGAACAAAAAAAAGAGAGAAAAAGAGAAGGAAGTAGCGAGGTGAAGAGAAGGAGGAAGGAGTTATAAGGGTGCCACCGTGATTATGACGGGGTAGGCATCAATGAGAAAAAGAGGAGGAAACGAAGGGACGAAGGAGCACGCAGGAAAATTCAATTTACGGATCAAAGGCGACATGACGAGGTCGAAAATTCAGCGTCACGCAGGCAGGATAGAGATGCGACAAGCTATCACGAGGGAAGTGTCGCGCCCGTCAGCTCAGAAGGGAGGGTTGCCAAAGGATTTGCCCTTTGGAAGTGATGACACGAGACGAGCCAAAACTCGCAGGTCGTCAATCGAGGCTCCTTGCAGAGCCTCTCCCTCAACACCGTGAGCACGGAGCAAGGCACAGTATACGCTCGTGACGTCGTGGGTATTTTTGGAAATTGTTGGAGACGGGGGGGAAGATATCACTTCCCTTACCGACAATTTTTCGGTGTGGCCTGCCGAGGGAATTTTGACAGCTGAGGGCGCCTTTGACGAAGATGGAGAGGCTAGGGCTGCGCGCGGGGAAGCAGGGACAGCCGATCGAGGAGGAATTGGAGAGGAAGGACGGGAGCATACGTGAAGCTCCCGGGGGTCAGATGTGACGATGGGGGTAACGTCGGGAACCGGTGTTTGGTTTCCGAATCGACGGCTCGTTTGAGCTTCCCACGCTGAGCAGAGGGCCGATGACCAGGGCTTGAACCCCACGAAGTCGCCCGCGGCTCGGTGGTTTCGACCAGGGGAGAAAGAGGGACGTTGGCGATTTGAAAGATCGAGAGGAGTTTTGCGGAGGGACACAGTCCCAATCCACGCCCTCGTTCGTATCAAGGAGGGAGCGTATTTCGCAATTGAAATCAGAGCCACCCAGAGGGACAGAGAAGTCCAATAGACGCATTTGTGTTATCAGCTTCGCGGGGAGGTGCCACAGGCGCCAGCAATCATAGGTCTCCCACAAGAGGGTCGCAGCTACTTCGATGCACCACTCTGTGAGGAAGACCACCCATAACCCGTGTTGCGGAACCCGCAAGTAGCTGCCATAGTACGTGAGTATGGGTCCCATTTCAGCCCAAAAGCCTTGATTCACCTCGTACTGGCTCCACCATGAGGGGATGCGTTGGTAACGACTTCCATAATGCTGACGGGAAATCTCGCGCACCTCTACCATTTGGTAGCCGATGAAGTACCCCGTATCAGACCGAATACGCCGTTCAAAGCGCACTGTGTTCTGAAAGAAGAAAATACCCCCGCGTTTTAAATGACGGAAATTCGAAGGGATAATGGGTTCGGTCCAGAAGATGGCATCGGTTGTGACAGTGTGTCGGTTTCCCCACAGGCGATCCGCCTCGGCGGCAGGGTCACCAAAGGTGATATCAATGAGATTGTCTAAGTAGAGGCGTTCGCCATCTGTACGACAACGCCAAGTGTCGCAACCGTATGACGAGGGTATGAAGGTGTCGGAAATGGGGATGGCAAGCCGAGCGAATACGGCCTCCATAAATCGCAGGGAGAGAGTGGGACGGCCCCGTGGGGGAGGATGACGTAGGATGGAAGTCGGAACTGCTATACGGGTTCGTCAGTCAAAGGAGCGGATAGCATGCACAGGGAGATTACCGGGAAGCATGCCCGCGTCGTCGGCGAATTGGTGTTCTATTTTGGAAACGTCGCGAATACCCACGGAGGAGAACCACTGGGCCGAGGCAAATAAGGAAGGATGTTCGGGCATGATTTTGTCCTGTAGCTCTTCGAGCGAGGGGTAGTGGCGGGCTACCCAAGAGGGATGATAACCTGGATGAAAGGCCGGGTCGGAGACGTCCGAATCAGGGGGACGTCGGGGTATAGGAGGGAGGTCGACGGAAGCGCGAGACTTGTTCGCGAAGCCGACACCGGTGCGTCGCCGAGCAGTATTTTCGCCCGCGAGCTCAGGAGGTGGAGGACACGTGGAATTCGTCTTGTCCTTGCTCATGCGGAGACCGTCAGTCAGGAATGGAAAAGGAGGGGGTCGAGAAGAGAAGAAGGAGTCGGAGATCAAGGAGTGTAACCGATGTGCAAGGACGCTCAGAAGGGGGATATGTAGTGCAATACGCACCTGGAAAGGGGGGTGAAAAGAAAGGAAAATATTTGGATATGAAAAGTAGTCCGGGTTGGGGGACCCACGTGTGAATAATTGCACAGTTTTAATTTCTAATTATTCTATTTTATTTAGTTAATTAGTTGGCATTAATTTTGCTGACACTAGATTAGATCTAGAATCTAGCGCCGCGAGCTACTGTAGTGACTCCGGCGGGGCGATATATACCTTAGCCCTCTGACCACTAAGTCAGTAAAGGTAACCCGAGTTGCCATAGTTGAATATCGCCTTGGTCGAAGTCCGTCTTTCCCAAGACGCTCCCTTTTACCACAGATTACGTTATCCTTTGTGCTCGGGGGTTCCCCTTTTCTTTTTCCTTTATTTCCCTATTCTTTTCTACTTCTACCTCTATAATTCCCTTAATTGTGTTGGTTCCACTGTAGTTGGTTGCGACCGATCCGGTGTAAGTGTTCTAGCCATCGGGCAACACGTTGTGTAGCGCTGCTACTGTTTCAAGTTCCGTCGGAAGGCTATTGCAACGACGCCTCCGTCGAAGGTCTTACTGTATAAGACAGAGTTGGTACCACCTACCGCGATTGCGATCGCGCTGGTGAGGGTGTTTTTAGCCATCGGGCAACACGTCGGTAGTAGCGCTGCTACACGGTTACGATCCCGTCGGGTAGTGCTGAACAAGCCCCCGTCGAAGACTTGAATTATACCCAAGGTGCTGAAGACGCTCGTCGAGCATTAATCTTACAACCCAGCGAACCGCGGTTACATCCTCGTAGACAAGCCCAACCCGCACTCGTCGAGCGCTCAAGTCTTCACAAGTCTCTACCACCATTATCCTTCTGGGCGGGACATCTTTCCTTAACCCCCCCCCCGTCCGAGTTGAGCTACCGTGGGCCGCAAGCCCACACAAGGGGAAAGGGAGTCTCGAACGCTCCGTAGCGCGTGCCATCGGCAGTGGTTGTTGCTGTTGTTGTTTTTCTTCTTTTTGTTTAACCGTCGGACTGCGTTCGCGGCCTGCCAGGCACATTGCACTACACAGTGCACAAAGCACGAGGGCTAAAGATTCCAAGGCCAACTACATTGAGAAACATCAAGAGGCTTTGAAGCGTATCCTAAGCAACGAGCGAAATGAATGTAGAGATCATGAGAAAAATCCAAAGAAGAGGGTAAGAAGAGAGAAACTTCATGTGCTTCACCGTCTGTGTCAAAGAAGAAATCTAGACGGAGGTTGCTTCTTGATCTGCATTTTATATTCGTAAAGTTTGAACTAGTTACCTACGTGTATTACTCGATAAACAGCGCTGCTTCAACCTTCTTTTTCTTCAATACATTTATCGTGAACTGCTTCCACACGTCTCGGAACTTAAACAGTTTTGGTATCTCATTCTCTTTGCTATAACGGCAAGATATCGCGTAGTTTTTCTTTAACATTCTCAGTTCAGAAATGGAGGTGAATGCCTTCTCGTAATCTACAACAGAATTACACTCGCAGTAGTGGAAGAAGGCCATAGACATCTTCTTGCGCTTCGCATACGGTGCTTAGTTTGAAACGACCTTCCTATCACTCAACATTTTCCGTTCCTTTCTTCCGCTGACCAGTACATTAAGCCTTTCTCAAGTGCAGCTACTTTATCAGGCAATATCCACCACCTTAGGATATCTCGAATTCTTGCAGTAGATCGCGGTATTTCCACGCATGGCAAATCTCGTATAGCACGTTTGGTGGTGGAACAAAATGTAACTGTGCCTTTCTTGTGTTATATCGCCAAGTGTCCACTAGTGTACATACTGTACTCGAACACCCGATGGTGTATGACAAGGACCGCATTGGTTAATTCCCAATTCGAAAGGTAATTACCTTATCGCCCGGTAAGTTGGGCAGCGCAATTAGCGTCCGTTTACGTACTGTACTCGAATCATACCGTCTAATGTATGATACCGGCGTACCTCGCTGGCGCCCAAGTGCAGGACCGTTAGTCGTACCGTTACAGTCTGGCACTGTAAGAACGGGGACTATTGTAGTAGATATAATAAAGTAGGGAAGGGGAAGGACTCGAGGGCATCATCGATCAACGCAGTGGCATCATCTCGAGGGCCGACCCCTTTGTCCGTTGGTTTTGTGCCTAAGTCTTTCGCCTGACTACGATTTGCCTTTCCTTCGGTACATCGAGTACAACGAGAAGTACCCACCGCGGGGGTAATGCACGACGAGCGCTCCGCATAGCGCCCAGATTCGTCCTCCTTGACAACGTCGCCTCCGCTCGGCGTCGAGTTACCACGTCGAGGACGTCGATCTGCCTTTCGTGGCATCGTTGTGACGAATCCACACCGCTCTACCAAAAGCTCTACCAACCAGCTACCGAACTCCCTTCTGTCTTGTTTTGTGGTTCTTAGTACACGTGTGCACGGCACTCGTCGCGTCTCGCACGCTTCGAACTACAGTACGACGTGTCGCAGCTCCCGCTACCCGAAGCCGGTCGAGAGCGGCACGTTCTACTATAGTAGAATGTGCCGCGCTCGACCGGCTTGGGAGACCAGTGTATACACTGGTCTCCCGACCTAGAAGTGTGAGCGCACGCTACTTTTGCTGCGCAAAGCAATATCGTTGGCAACCGTCGCCTCGTCGATATGAGTTCGCCTCATCGTTCCCTCGCTAGTTTCGAAGCCGCGGAACCGTCCGCTCCGATCCCACCGCCGGTTGAACCGAGCGGGATCGTTGAACATGCTCCCGACTTTCGCCCAACTTAAGGTGCTCCCGACATGGATTCGTACGAGAGGATGCTTCGAAACCTCGAGGATATACGGGAAGCGCTCCGTAGCGATGTCTACGATGATGTCTACTAGCATTACCGAGACAATCTCCGTGACCTAATGTTGGGTCTATACCAATCTTTCACGCAAGGACTTGAGAGCCTCCGAGCTCACGTCGATACGATCTAATCTCGACTCGTCCTTTGCGAGAGCCTTATCCCCGATAGTTCAACTGACCTGACCGCCGAGTGTAGTGCAATACGCATCTGAAAAAGGGGGTGAAAAGAAAGGAAAATATTTGGATATGAAAAGTAGTCCGGGTTGGGGGACACACGTGTGAATAATTCCACAGCTTTAATTTCTAATTATTTTATTTTATTTAGTTAACTAGTTGGCATTAATTTTGCTGACATTAGATTAGATCTAGAATCTAGCGCCGCGAGCTACTGTAGTGGCTCCGGTGGGGCGATATATACTTTAGCCCTCTGACCACTAAGTCAGTAAAGGTAACCCGAGTTGCCAGAGTTGAATATCGCCTTGGTCGAAGTCCGTCTTTCCCAAGACGCTCCCTTTTACCACAGATTACGTTATCCTTTGCACTCGGGGGTTCCCTTTTCTTTTTCCTTTTCCTTTATTTCACCTATCCTTTTCTATTTCTATCTCTATTTCTATTCCCTTATCTTGTGTTGGTGCCCTCGGCTTTGGTTGCAACCGGACCGGTGTAGGTGTCTTGGCCATCAGGCGACACGTGGGTGTAGCGCTGCTACTTGTTTACGTTCACCGACGGAGGCTGTTGCAACGACGTTTCCCTCGAAGGTCCTGTTGTGTATACAGGACAGTGTTGTTTCCATCGGATACAGGTTGCGACCGTTCCGGTGTCGGTACTTTGCCATCGGGCAGTACGGAGGTGTAGCGCTGCTACGTGTTTGCTAGTTCCCGACGGGCTGCGTTGCGACGCCCCCGTCGAAGACCTTATCAAGGGTACAAGGTGTAACAGGCGCTTCGCGAGCATTGGATTTACGACCCATCGGGCCCGGCTTCTTAATTACCGCCCGAACTCGCCGAGCAACTGCCTGTACAAGACTCTACCACCATTCGTCCCGGGGCGGGCCTCTTCCTTTTGCCCCCCTGTCAGGGACTTGAGCTACTGTGGGCCGCAAACCCACTTAAAGGGAAAGGGAGAATTGGACACTCCATAGGGCTGTGCCGTCGGCAACTCTTGTTGGTTGTTGTTTGTTGGTTGTGTTGTCGCTGGACCGTTGGACCCTGGTTCCGGCCTGACAGCCACATTGCACTACATAAGTGGTCTCCCGACCTAGAATCTGGAAACTACGCACAGAAGTCGGAAATAGGTAAATTAGTTCGATAGGTCTCGTTTATTAAGAGCGGACCATGGCATCAAACCAACCCAAGGACGTCGGTCCTGGGGTCAGAGGGGCTGGATCAGCTCAAGAGTCGAGGATTCCGCGAGGACCTCGTACACGTAGCCAAGGAAATTCGGCTACTGGTCCAGTTGCAGAAGCGTCCCCTTCGGGGACGGCCGTTGAGAAAAACGGCCTGGAAGAGAAGTTTGAAAAATTGAGCGAGGAGATTCGTCAGGAGAGGAAGAACAAGCTCGACGAACTTCTGGGCATTTTTCAGAAGCAACAGGAGTTGCTAAAATCCGAGTTCCACGCTGCGCTTGAAGAACTGACAGCCCTTGTGGTTCTCGTTGAGAATTTAGGTACCGATGCGTCCCCGGGCCGAGATCCGGAAGTGCTGGATTCGCTAAAGCTCGCCGCGAAAGAAGCGCGGCGAGACGCAAATCAGGCCCTGGAAACGCTGGCCAAGACAATGGACAGCATCGACGACCGGTTCTACCGCGCTTCGCGGCGACTCAAGGACCTTGAGCAAGCTGCGGGCCGGGCCGAACCAAGTTTGGACGCCGGATCGCTCTCCGACGGAGAAGAAATCGACAGTCCAACGAAGAGGGACAAGTCAGTCCGGACCCGGGATTCCAAGTGGAAGAGCCCCAAGTCGGCCAAAGGGCGAAAGAAGAAGAAAAGTCACTGTAGTGACGACCGCGAAAATTGCGACTCAAATTCGGAGTCGAATGTTTCAGAGGAAAATGGTGACGACGGCTCGTCGAACCATTCAAGAAAATCCGACCGAAGATCGACAGACGGAAATGGAATTTCGTCGAATAAGAAGAGCTCCAAACGAGGAGGAGTCACTTCGTCCGCCTCGCGGAGAGATCAAGAAGCGGAGCCAGAAGACATCGCGACGCGGCGCGGACCGCGATGGGAAGAGTTGGAGGAATTAAATCCGACCAACCACCTCTTCAAGAAGTTGCTTTCGTACAGGACCTACCGCCTGCGGAACCTGCAGACACGTTTGTCGGGCAAGCGGCGGACCGCCGTGCGAAAGATCACAAGAGACATACCACCAAAGGTGAAGAGAGACAATACGTTCACAGGAGACGATGGCGTATTGGTTATAGATTTTTTAGCTAAGATAGTCCAAGAATTCGACACCCAGCAGATGAACGAAAGCCAAGCGATCCGCTTGCTACCGGAGTTCCTCAGCGGAATCGCCTTGAGGCAGTACACTTCGGTGTCACAAACGGCGGGGTCCCACCATGGGAAAATATCCGTCTGGCCGGAGGCCGTACAGTGGCTATTGCGAAGCTTCGCCACCGATGAGGCAATCCGCCAAGCCGTACTCGCTCTACGGGAAGTACAGCAGCTACCGTCTGAAGACGAGATGGAATTTTATATCCGTCTGACGGACGCAAGCAACCGATGTGGAAACGTATATTCGATGGAAGAACAAATGACGATGTTTATTGAAGGACCCGATTCGAGTATCAAGCCGATGGTATCTCAATACCGACAAGACAATCGGGAGGTTTTGTTTTTGAGACTAGTTAATTACGCGAAGGCACATGGCTCGGCGGGCCGCGCCAAGGACAGGAAGACTAGAAGAGTCACCATCCAAGCGCCAGCGACGCTAAGGACGGGGGGGAAGCAGAAGCCTCCGCACCCCACGCGAAAAACCCGCGGCGCGGTCCACTTGGCCAATTCGCTTTCTGCTTCCAGAGGACCTAGTACTGTTGAACAGGAAGAAAATGGATACGCAGGAGCGCTGGTTGCCGAGGGCGATTTTTATGACCCCTCCGAAGGGTATGGAGACGAGGATCACGGGGCTAGTGGGATGTACACGCTACGGACGCCCACGTATACGACGGGCTCGTATACAGAGGCCGCGGAACCTGTGTTGGCGTTTCGAGGGCGCGGAAACACGCCCGCGCCAAGAATTCCAATGGAAGACAAGGGTACGGCCTTCAGAAGACCGGGCTGGACGGGCCGGCCGACGGCCCGAGGACCGCCAAGGTTGCCGTACCCTCAGAAGAAGCATGGCCTCGTATGCTACCATTGCTACGAGAAGGGACACGGAGCGCCTACGTGCTGGTTCTCGTTCTGAGAGATGCACCGAGTTCTGAAGAACTACGAGATGCTCTCCCCGATGGAGAGGTTGGGAATTCCGTCGACAAGTTACCTGAAGGTAAAACAGTGGTTCGAATCACAGGCGGCGAGCACACCGAGTGCCTCTGCCGAAGGTTCGAACCGGACATCAGGAAGGCTGGCCGCGGGCCGTCGTCGGATTGGAGAAGAAATCCGCAGCGACAGGAAAACTAAGGGGGGGAATCTCAAAAAAAATTCGAAAGGAGAGACATGTGTCCGGCGAACCGTGTCCGGGACCCAGTTCCGTTCCCCGCTTTTAGCGAAGGAGGCAGTCGACGACGAGGAGACAGTTGGAATCATCGATAACCCGAAAGGACCCATTGGGGTCAAGAAGATTCTGCGAAGAGGCAAGGACGATCCGCTGGAGCAAGTCCGACGCCCCTGGTACAGGGTCAAACGCGGGGAATGTCCCGAGAAGATTTTCGTCCTTGCAAGGAAAAACTACAAAGTCTTCGCGGACATTGGACCGACGGTCGGATTGATGAGCCGTGTACTGTCCGTGTTGGACACCGGCGCGGGACCTAATCTCATCCGGAGATCCGAGCTTCCCGCAGGGATGGAAACTCTTGTGTCCTTCGGACCGACCCAAGACATCGGCGATGCAAACAACAGGCCACTCCGAACTCTAGGTAAACTCAGAATGCCTGTGAGACTTGGACGTTTCGTGGCTTCAGTTGAATTTATAGTTTGTGAAAAACTCGCAGTCCCCCTAATACTAGGAGCGGATTATTGCGACAGGTTCGTGGAGGCAATCTACCCACGAAAGAGGACAGTTGAGTTGGCGGACTTCTCGGAGGTTCTGATCGTACGGCAATTCCCGGCGAGAAGATCGAAGAAGCATTTGGTTCCCGGAGAGGGCGAGACCGATGCAAAAGGGGAGCGAGTTTCCCCCAGGGTGAAGGTGGCAAGAGACACGACCATTGGGCCAGGGACGCAACGCATGGTCGAATGCACCTCGAAGAGGACTGGTTTGGTCGTCGTTCAACCCTACGCACCCCTATACGACAAGCACGGACTGGTAAGCACCAACGGTGTAGTCCAAGTTGAGCCTGACAAACCTTTTAGATTGCTTGTTGCGAATTTTAGGAATTACCCTGTCAGGGTTCAAAAAGGCCAAGTGGTGGCAGAACTACTACCGCACCCGAGGGCCGTATTCGAGAGCAATACCACCATTGGTGAGGTACTTGGAATTCAAGGAAGGGATGAGGAAAAATTTACGAAATTCCACCCCGCCGCCTACGGGCGAGAGAAGATGCGAACCGTCGGAACAAGATCGCGAGGACCAGCAAGGAGAACGGAAGGAAGGGCTCTCCGCGACGGCAACTACGAAGCCGGAGCGGCGGATTGAGCCTCCCCCGGCGGACGTGGAGGAGCTCGACCTGAGCCACGTGCCGGACCGGCTGCGCGCAAGACTCCGCCGGATGTTAAAAAATTATTCCCGCATGTGGGATGGGACCCTTGGTGAGATCAACACCATGGTCCACCGGATTGAACTGGCCCCGAATACAAGGCCAATTGCACAAGCTCCCTACCGAGCCGGTCCAAAGGCTCGGGAGGTCGAGGACGCAGAAGTACAGAAGATGTTAGAAGCAGGAGTCATCGAGCCGGCGCAGTCAGAATGGGCGTCGCCCGTTTTATTAGTGCCCAAGCCGGATGGATCGATGCGCTTTTGCGTAGACTACCGCCCGTTAACCGCGGTAACGGTGAAGGACACGTACCCTTTGTCGCGCATGGATGAGTGTCTGGACTCGTTGGGAGACGCCAAGGTCTTTTCCGCGTTGGACGCGATTTCAGGGTATTGGCAGATGCCTATTCCGGAAGCAGACCGCGACAAGACAGCTTTTTCGTGTCACTCAGGTCTATATCGCTTCTCAAGAATACCATTCGGGCTTACCAATGCGCCAGCGACGTTTCAGAGAGCCATGGATATCCTGCTCTCCCCGTTCCGCTGGAAATGCTGTCTGGTATATCTAGATGATATCATCATCTTCAGCAAATCCTGGGAGGAGCACGTCGTCCACGTTGACGAAATACTGTCTGTATTGGAAAAGGCAGGTGTGAAGCTCAAGCTTCGCAAGTGCGAATTTTTCGTCGAAAAGATCAAGTACCTGGGCCATGTCGTTCGGCCAGGTACATTGGAAGTTGACGGCGCGCGAACCGCCGCATTGGAACAAGTGAGGTACCCTCAAACGCAGACCCAGCTCAGGAGCTTCTTGGGACTTTGTAATGTCTACCGCAGATTCGTTCCGCATTATGCGAAAATTGCGGATCCTCTAAACCAACTACTGAAGAAAGGACAACCGGTCCAGTTGGAAGGATTCGACGAACCATGCGAAAAAGCTTTTCATAAGCTCAAAGAGGCTATCTTGGCGCCACCGGTGTTGGCGCTGCCGAAGAAGGACCTACCATACTCGGTAGACACCGATGCAAGCGACTATCAAATCGGCGCTGCATTATTTCAAACGCATCCGGATGCGCAACGTAAACCCATCGGGTTCTTTTCAAGAACGTTAGCCGCAGCCGAGAGAAACTATTCTGTATCAGAAAAAGAATGTCTAGCGGTAATTTGGGCCGTACAGACTTTAAGACCATATCTATATGGCGAGCACTTCATTGTGCATACCGACCATGCCTCATTGAGGTGGTTGATGAACGTAACCGACCCCAGCGGGAGATTAATCCGATGGAGGCTCCGCCTCTCAGAATTTGATTTCGAAATCAAGTACAAGAAGGGCAAGGCGAACAGCCAAGCTCATGCCCTGTCAAGATTACGGACTGCAGGAGAAACCGTCGACGAAATGGACGACGAAATCCCATGCTTTATGGCCGAACTGGCCGAGGGAACAGTGGAGGACGAGGACAATTCTGTCGCTCTAGACGACATCCTCGCTCTTGAGGGGGGGCCGCCCCTGATCGCCTCCATCAATTCCAAGCTGTCACTCCGGAGGAGCTCATTCCCGAGCAAGCCGTCGACCCCTTCTGCAACCGCATCAAGGAAGAAATGGACGCCGGAAAGGTGAGAACGTTCAGCATGGAGACCGAGGAACTCGAAGGAACTCTATGCCGTACCGCGGCGGAGTTTGTCCAAGTGGTGATACCACAATCGTTAAGGGACCGCGTCCTAGGGTTGAGGCACTACGCAAAATTGGCAGGCCGCCCAGGAGGCAGAAAACTTTACAAGACATTGAGAAGATATTTCTACTGGCCTACGATGGCCCCAGACTGCTACGCAGTCGCGAAGAATTGCGCCGCATGTGCGCGGGAAAGAGTGAAGTTAAGAAGAAACACGAAGGAAATGAAGCTGTTCACGCCCAAAGCTCCGCTGGAGTTTGTCGCCATCGACATTCTCGGCGAGCTAATTACAAATAAACGAGGAAATCGGTATATTCTCGTGATCAGCGACCGGTACTCGAAACTGGTACGAACCGTACCATTGAAGAAGATATCAGCTGCGCACATCGCACAAGCCTTCGTTCACCATTGGGTATTCGTGTACGGACCGCCGGTCAAGCTGCTGTCCGACAATGGAACACAATTCACGGCCCGGTTCTTTCAGACCGTCTGCCGGATTCTCGGCATACGCAATGTGTTCACGACTACGTACCACCCGCAAGCCAACGGCCAAGTTGAGAGGTTTAACCGCACGCTGACTTCCGCGTTGCGAAAATATGTTGGAGAGCATCCCAAGGACTGGGACCTGTTTAGCGACGCCGCGACGTTCGCATACAACACGCAAGTTCATCGAACTACGAACATCGCGCCCTTCGAGCTGGTGTTAACACCCGGGGGGTAGTCGAAGTGTTGGTGAGGAAGGCTGCACAGCATCAGGAAACCGCCGTGGAATGCGTGAAAGAGATCTCTCGTCAGACGGTACGAGATCAGCCGGACGGCTTGAGACAAAAGGGTGTTGAGAATAACTTTGGTGAAGGAACCGGCTCGCCCCAAAGCGCCAATCGGCGACGAAATTGAAGAGCGTGGTTGGTGCCAGCCGTAAGACGACGAGATGCGTGAGGAGGACTTGAGAGGTTCGGAGAAGTCCTTGGTAGACAGTTAACGGTTTGCGCCCCGGTTACAGATGCGGTTATCGTGTCCACGTGTACCAAGAGCTAGTGGTTTTGAGAGGCACACGCTTCGATTAGGACCGGCTTACGGTCATCACACGACGACAGCGTCCAATGGGATCACGCACATTACGTCGACCGGAGCTCGTTGTGAGGAATAATCTCTCACGAGGTAAATAGGGTCTGATCGTCGTCCAAGGAGGAGAATGTAATGCAACTTGGGGTGGAGCCTGGAGTCTCCAGGCCGAGTGTTGACGTACGAGAGGAACGATCCCAACGGACAAAGGGGATGCATGATGATGACAGTTGATCCTCTGGATCCGAAAACGCGACGAACGTCGGCGATGACGTCTGAGAGAATATGTGTAATTACTGAGAGTACCTCTCGTTCGGACAAATTGATAGTGGCGCGAAGCCCTGAGGACCAAGAACTTCACACCCACTTCAATCCATGCAGAAGCCCGGATGCACGCAGGACAGCCACGCTCGAGCTCAACGGATCGAGTCACTCGCTGAGATGAAAAAACGGCAGGACAAAGAAAAAAGGAGAGTAGGCGAAGAGACGGTGCGCTGGAGAATGACGCGAGGTGAGGGAAAATTAAATTCCCCTCTTCACAAACATCAAGGCCTGTTTGTAGGGAAAAGGAGGTCGATGGAGACGGGGAGAATTCCCTACTTAGTAGGAAAATGAGGCACAAAAAAACGGGTGAAGCAGAATGACCTTTTTTATTGACAGGGGTTGAAGCGCTCTTTGACGAGCCGAGTTTGCGAGATAAAACGTCGGAGACATGCCGACGGCATCTCCGCCACAAACGAGCTGGGTTAGTTGATAGGCTTGAGAAGCCTACGTGGCCAGAGTGGCACCCCATGAAAAGGGCAAGATCGGGAAGAGACGACCCCGATCGCCACCGAGTTGGCGACTACATTCACGATGAGCGCACCCTATCAGAAAGAATGATCGTCAGAGCCCTGGAATTTTGATTTAAGGGGGAACTACGCAAGGCTTTGTGTGCGGAACGCAAAAAGTCACTGCATTCTTCCTGGGTTTTTTTGGGCGGTGAGAAAACTACTGTAGTTATGAGCGAGAAGGAAAATTTGACGTCAAGGGACGATGTGTTAGGAAGGGACGCAGGGGTGCACAGAAAGTGGATAAGAGAAGGGAGACAGTAACGAGGAAAAGAGAAGGAAAGTGGAGAGAAGAAGATGCGACCGCGGCGACGGGGCGTATGAAAAAAGAGGAGGAAGTTGATAGGAGACGGAAATGCAATTTATTTTCGATGGAACGAAGGGAAGTGTCGACGATGAGACGACACTCTCAGAGGACAATGATCCGAACATGGATCGGCAGGACGCTACCATCGGCAAGGGGTCAATGGGACAATTCATCCAAGGATTCTCTCCTTTGGAACTGAGGCGATAAGTTGTGCCAGTAAGCGCAGGTCAACGAGGGACGCCTCTCGAAGAGCCCCCTCGTTTATTCCGTGAGCACGGAGCAATGTGCGATAGACGCTGGCGGCGCCGTTGTTCTTTTTGATAACATCTGGAGAGGACGGGGAGGTCGAGTCTCCCGTGGTCGATTGTACTGCGTCGGGGGTTGGTGACAAGGTGGCGGCAACTGGAACAGCCGCAGGGGAAGGGGAATGAGCTGGGACGTGCACAGGGGAAGACGGTGCAGGAGGAGCCAAAGGGGTAAGGGACGAAGAATTTCCCTTCCTTTCTGGGACTGCGCGCACGGGCAGACTGTCAGTCCGGCTAGATGACGAGGGGACCTCTCTCGTCTCTGACAGAGGATGACACCTGGCCACTGGAGGTGAATGAGACCGCAAAGGGGATTTGACCCCCTCACACACAGGGGCTCTCGTTGCCCATATCGAAGCATTCACGGGGACAGTGGGGGCGGCCGGATCGATGGGAAGTGAAGTCGGTGAGACCGGTAACACCGGCCGAGAACTCAAAGGCTCCTGGGGACAGAGGTCGCGCTCGCGGGGATCGGCAAGGAAGACGGGCAATTCAACCGGAACGGGCGTCTGACTCCCATACTGCCGACTCAGACGCGCCTCGTCGCAAGAACATTGCGATCCCGTCCAGGGGTTAAACCAAGCGTAGTCCCCCGCACCACGATGAGCACGACCAGGAGAGAAGGAGGGGCGTTGCCGGACGAAGGAACGAGAGGTTTGACGCGGTATTAAGTCCCAATCGATCTCCTCTATTTTATCGAGGAGACAATGCAGTTCGGTGTCTGCATCGGCACCGCCCAGGGGAATCGAATAATCGAGGCGTCGCATAAGGCTGATGAGCTGGGGAGGCAAGTACCACAACCTCCAGCAGTCGTAGGTCTCCCACAGGAGGGTCCCTGCCACTTTGGTACACCACTCTGTGAGGAAGACTACCCAAAGGCCGTGTCGAGGATCACGTAAATACCTTCCGTAATACGTGTACACGGGGCCGAGCTCAGCCCAAAAGCCTTGGCAGACCTCAAATTGGCTCCACCACGACGGAATACGTTGATAACGATTCGCGTAATGGCACCTCGAGATTTCGCGCGCCTCCAACATCTAGTAGGCCACAAAATAACCCGTGTCAGACCGAATACGGCGTTCGAAGCGCACTGTGTGCTGGAAGAAGGGGATGGTACCCCGCTTGATGATTCGGAAATTAGCCGGAATTATGGCGTTGGTCCACATCATAGCGTCACCCGAGACGGTCCGTTGGTTGAACCAAAGGCGGTTAGCTTCACGAGGAGGGTTGTCGGACGTCCAGGCCAGCATGTTGTCGAGGTAAGACCGCTCGCCCTCGGTGCGAAACTGCCACGTGTCACAACCGAACTCCTCAGGGATGAGATCCTGCGCCAATGGCAGCTCAAGCCTGTCACACACAACGGTCATGAAGCGGGTCGATAACACCGCACGACCACGAGGCAGAGTGTGACAAAGAATGGAGGGAGGAATGGCGATGCGAGCCAACCAATCGTAAGACCGAATAGCTTGAAGGGGGATTTGTCCTGGAAGCATACCGGCGCCGTCGGCAAACGAGTGAGCAATGTCATCGAAGGCACATACACCGATCGCTGAGAACCATTTAGCGGAAGCAAAGAGCTCAGGATTAAGGCGCATGGCCTTATCGTGGAGCTCCGACGCAGCGGGGTATCGACGCGAGGACGGATTGTCAGGACCGGAATCGATGTGGGCAACAGGGCCGGCATGTTGGGAATGAGGAGGAAATCGAGGGATGGAATGAAGACTTAGAGGGTCGTGGGAAGTGGAAGAAAAGCCCACGCCGGGGCGCTTGCGTTTGGTACCACCACTCAAGTGGCTCGGGGATGAAGCAAACATGGGGCCCATCTTGCTCTTGCACTTTCACCGGATACCGGATGCCGTGGTGGCGGGATATGAGAGAAACGGCGAGGAGATTATACGATGGCGGAGTGGCGTACAAGAGCGCTCGGAAGGGGGATATGTAGTGCAATACGCACCTGGAAAGGGGGGTGAAAAGAAAGGAAATATTTGGATATGAAAAGTAGTCCGGGTTGGGGGACACACGTGTGAATAATTCCACAGCTTTAATTTCTAATTATTTTATTTTATTTAGTTAATTAGTTGGCATTAATTTTGCTGACATTAGATTAGATCTAGAATCCAGCGCCGCGAGCTACTGTAGTGGCTCCGGTGGGGCGATATATACTTTAGCCCTCTGACCACCAAGTCAGTAAAGGTAACCCGAGTTGCCAGAGTTGAATATCGCCTTGGTCGAAGTCCGTCTTTCCCAAGACGCTCCCTTTTACCACAGATTACGTTATCCTTTGCGCTCGGGGGTTCCCTTTTCTTTTTCCTTTTCCTTTATTTCACCTATCCTTTTCTATTTCTATCTCTATTTCTATTCCCTTATCTTGTGTTGGCGCCATCGGCTTTGGTTGCAACCGGACCGGTGTAGGTGTCTTGGCCATTGGGCGACACGTGGGTGTAGCGCTGCTACTTGTTTACGTTCACCGACGGAGGCTGTTGCAACGACGTTTCTCTCGAAGGTCCTGTTGTGTATACAGGACAGTGTTGTTTCCATCGGATACAGGTTGCGACCGTTCCGGTGTCGGTACTTTGCTATCGGGCAGTACGGAGGTGTAGCGCTGCTACGTGTTTGCTAGTTCCCGACGGGCTGCGTTGCGACGCCCCCGTCGAAGACCTTATCAAGGGTATAAGGTGTAACAGGCGCTTCGCGAGCATTGGATTTACGACCCATCGGGCCCGGCTTCTTAATTACCGCCCCGAACTCACCAAGCAACTGCCTGTACAAGACTTTACCACCATTCGTCCCGGGGCGGGCCTCTTCCTTTTGCCCCCCTGTCAGGGACTTGAGCTACTGTGGGCTGCAAACCCACTTAAAGGGAAAGGGAGAATCGGACACTCCGTAGGGCTGTGACGTCGGCAACTCTTGTTGGTTGTTGTTTGTTGGTTGTGTTGTCGCTGGACCGTTGGACCCTGGTTCCGGCCTGACAGGCACATTGCACTACGCCCAGCAGATGGGCGCGTTCTCGCGCCTAGCCGCTCAAGCGAATCAGCAACGAAGCCGCGCGAATCGGCTGCAAGAGAGAGGATCGGATATATCCCCAACGTCCGCGAACGCTCGCGACGTGTCTCGACCCAGTCCGATTTTGTTGCGCCCTTTTGACCCTCTTTCTACAGGTTTCGGTTGTCCGGAACCCAATGAGCTTCGTCGTGAAGCTAACTCTCGTGATGCACGGGCCACGGCCCCTCCGTCTGTGTCCCACAAGATTCCATACCGACCGGAAACGCCTTCAGCGCCACTCACTGTGACGCCCTTCCGTCATTTAGGACCTCTTGAGCCTGGGATCGAGCCCACGAAGACCTTACTTCAAGAGTTCAGCCACGTTTTTGACTATCGACTCTATCGTCTCGACGATACTTCTATTCTCGTCTCGGAGAACGATGCCGGACGAATTGGCAAATACGTGAAGCGCTGCCAAGGCATATGACCTACGATGAAGACCTTCGATGGCTCTTCCCCGATAACGCTGCTGTCCTTTCTCAAGGACATCAGCATCACCTTTAACGCACAGAGCCTCAACGAGGGTGTAGCTGTACGAGTCATCGCTCATTTCTTGGAGCGTGACGCGGAACGCCTGTACACTTCTTACACGATGACGGCGTTACGATCCGGTTCGCTACGGAGCGCTGGATCAATTTCGTGGCCCGGGTTGGTGAATCTGCTGATCCGCCGCTATCTTACGGACGACGTTCTCAACGATGCCTACGAGAAGGTCGCTACGATTCGTCAACTTCCACATGAAAACGAAAACGTGTACGTAGATCTACTCGAAGATCTCGCGTACTCCTGTACCGTCGTGTTCTCCGACGCCGCGCTGGTGAACTATTTCATCTGCGGATTGGCTGTCAAAGCGAGGGATGTAGTAACCGAGACCGTTTATCGCCTTCCGTTTGGCGAACGAAACGACCTCGCCGCTGTTCGTCGCATCGCGCTCGCGGAGGGTAATACCTACCGAGCCCGTTCGGGAAAAGCTTTACCCGGCATCGGAGCGAACGCGCAACGGACGTCTCGAGTACGCACCGAGGGTGTAGCATAAACACCCCTAAACGGATAGGGGTGTATGCTTAGTCCTGGAAGACCCGTACGTACGAGAAGACGGGGGAAGTCGGACCAGCTAACGAAACCGGAGCACGGGCCCGGGTAGCGTGGTAGAGCGGGATCGGGGGGAGGACGCGCACACGCGCGGGCCGATCTACGCCTCGACGCCCCGGAGCAGCGCTGGGTTACGTTCCAGCGCTGACGGGCGGAGGTGGATCTAGGCTCGCTCGCGTGCTCGCGCGTCCTCTACCCGCGCTCGGTCTCGCCTTAGGGTAGCTAACGGAAGCTTCCTTAGGATAAGCTGGCAGTCAGACCTAGGCGGTAGGTCGTGGACAAGTCCGTGCTTGTCCCCTTCGCCGCCGCCGGTCCGCTCCGTTATTTAATATACAATTAGTCTATCGTAACTTAGTACAGTACGTACTGTACTATGCGGTACTACAGTAGTCGGCACTGTCAGCGGACAGGGCTGACTGTATACGCGTCGTACACGTATGGTACACGTGGGGGCGCGTGCGCCCCTACACGTGTGGTACAGGCCCTCTGTAAGGTCCGTACCTTACAGAGCCGGATCCAATTTCTAATCTAATCCTTTTGGTAGTTATACTACACCACCCGCCCTTCAAGCGTGGACGTCCACGTCCACACGTGCTTGACGGGAGTGGAAATGCCCGAGCTTGTAGATATCACGCGCCTTCCTCTTAGCCCTCACGACCGCGTCCAGTGGTCCTTATCCTCTTCATCGCGACGCGCGGTCGTGCGCTTGCTAACCGATCGTCTCTCCCTATCTGCCTTGCGCCTCTCCCCTTGGGCCCCGCGATCAGACGGCTTCCTCCGCTTGGAGTTCCCGTTCCGCGTGGCGGTTTCACCGCCTCTCCGCGCTGCTTTCGTCGCGACGTCCGTTGATCTCTCCGTCATGTCGAATCCGCTGACGTCGGTGCCTGTCATTCACCGTCCTTTGCCGGACGGTGGCACCGACCCCCGTTCTTCCGCCCCGGCCACCACGAATACGTACCCGATCGCCGAGGTCGCGCCGAGAGGCGGGCGTCCTCCGAATCATGCTGCGCCTACTGTACGCGCGGCGACGTCCCTGCCTCCGTTCCAACAGGGGCGCCGCTCCCGCGAATCCACATTGTCCGCGGAGCTGGGTGTCGTTGCCCTCGCTGCCCCCGTGATCACGCCACAGTCCGACCCGCCCGTCGAGGGTGCTGTTCGCCGCGGAGGTCCGAGGGACGCGGTCGGAGGCGTCGAGCGGGCCTGGCACGAGTCAGGCCCCGTTGGGGGTGAGCAGCCTCGCGAAGCATCGGCGTCGGTACGCGGGAGTGAGGCGTACAGGGCGGTCCCGGGCTCTTACGGGGCTTGTGGGAGTTGTCGGCGTCCTGGGGCTCTTCCCGAGTCGACTCGGGATAGTGGTGGCCTCGATCAAGAGGCCGCAGCAACCACTACGTTGTGGTTAGGTGTGCCGCTCGAGCGGTCGACGCCTCTACCTCTCAGCCGTCTGAGGTATGCGTGGCGTCGTCACGCCCGGTCCGGAATCACCGTCGGCGACATCCTCTCGATGACGCAAGTTCGTCCCGACTTGTTACGTATTCGCACAATATACGAGGAGGGACTGGCCGACGAGGCCTCGCTCGCCTTGGCACGTTGGCTGGGCGAGGGGAGCGGCGCTCCATATCAGCTACCGGACGAGATTCCGAGTGATCGGACGTTCGCGTACAGTTTAGGGGAGGTGGAATACGTCGACCGCATGGCGGTGTACTTGTTCCACCCCGGCCCCCGTGCGCCTCGACGATTTGTCCTTGCCGAAGTGCCGGGGTTGTACGTGAGCCCCCGGCCGTATGCATACTCTAAGACCCGGGCGGCTCTGCAGAAGTCCGCCTGTTCGTTAATGCGGCTGCATTCCATCGCCGTGGCTCCGCATGACTGGTCGGCTTATCGTCAGGCGGGGGAGGAAGATGGTCGCGTCCTCCAGTCGGCCTCGTTCGAGCGAGGCTTATCGAAGAGCGACTTCCCAGGATTACCGGAAACGATTCTGGACGCTTTCCCGTCCCTGGGAGTACACGTGTTACTCCCATTCGCTCTAAAACACTTCGGGTTCGCTTGTGAGGACCCCCAACATCCCGCACGCGATGACCTCCTCAATAACGTTGAGCGGGAGTGGGCTTGGTCCGTTGGAAACGCATTCGTAAACGAGATCTCCATCAACGGAAGAGTCTTCGTACAGCCCGGTGCGGTGCTGTCCTTCCTCGGGAGGGTCGTTCCGGGGCTCCCCGACGTACCGTTGCACCCGCTCGAGCAGGGCACACAGCACGTGCCGTGGTCTTATTCCTTCGTGCTCGACGTGATGCACCGGTCCCTCGACAAGGCAGAGTGCCATCAACGCTCTTGGACAGATTACACTACCGGAATCCGAAGCGTGTTCCTGGCGTACGACGTGCGTGCAGACACTTTCGTGGCCCGCCCCAATCAATCCGGCGGTGGCCACACCCGTGGTGGCGGCGTGGGATCCGCGGCTCGGGAAGCCCGGAGGAAGCGATATAGGGACCTTGATAGCGAGACTCGGGTGACTCCGTTCGGTGGGTCGAATCCTTTTCGCACTCCGCTCACGTCCGACGCAAATTACGGTGCTACGACGGGGTCCATTGCGCCGCCTCTTCCTCCTCTGAGCACAACCGGAGGGCCCTTCGCAAGGGAAGGTCCCGTCCAGCACCTCACCTTAACGCCGGAGGAAGTCAGGGCCGTTCCTGACCTTGCTCGGGCGTTGGGGAGCTCGACAGGCCGTACGTGGCGGGTCGATGGATTGCTCGGCACTTTGGCAGCGTGGTACTTGGCTCGTAGTGCCGAGGCGCGTCGCCTTGTATCGGAACGGGCTGCCCTCTCCTCGCAGCTACAGCGGGCGCAGAGCGAACTGGAGGGTCTACGTACGACCTCCCTTAACCAAGCCAGCTGCCTGGAACGCGCCAGTGCGGAGCGGGATCGGTACCGACGTGAGCGTGACGAGCTCCGGTCCCTCCGCGTGGGCTCGTCTTCTCATCCTCCGCCGACCTCGGCGCCGCGTCAGCCTCTCCGAGACCCCTATTAAGGCGTGGGGTACGTCCCCCCTTCCGACCCGACGGGGCCGGAACGTCCTTGGTCCCGTCAACGTGAAGTGGCTATGCCACCCTTGGAAGAGGTGGAAACGGAGCTGCCTTGCCATCCGAGTTACTGTCCCCAGCGTGATTACGTTCGGGGGCCAGGGGCTCCTCCTGGCGGTACGAGCCGCTAGTCTAACGCCGTCCTTCGTCGCGCGGTGCTTCTGCCTTTCTGATCGTTCCAATCTCCGTAAAGCCGCTAGGGCAGCTTCTATACTCGTCCGCTTTGCTTTCCGTACGGCGGTCCTCTAGGGGTTTGGAGGACTCCGGGTCACGTGAGCAGGGCGTCCTCCAGCGTCTGATTCAGCTACACGCGGGCTGCTCTGGGGCATGCGTGGCTCACCGATCGAGGCGCTCTCTGCGGAGTGGTGGCGTCCGAACCACTCGACGGGGAGGGAGGTGGTAGAGGGTACAGTACCCGTTTCCCCCCGTGCGTCCGTCGTGCCAGGCAGTGGCGCTCGCCACACCCGGGGCATGTGTGTATTGTCCGCGTCACGTGCCCGTGCGCGTGACCGGGAGCGACGGGGAGGCGAGCCATTCCGCCTTTTGCGTTGCTGTCGCGTGGGAGCCCGCGCCGTTTGGTGTCGGTGGGATAGGTTGGTCGTTCAACCCCTCAGGTGGCAGGGACCACTCCATACCCCTTGACGCTTCTACTACCGACCTCGACGCTCTCCAATCCGCCCTGGGTGGTGTCTGGTGCCCTGCTACGGCGGCATGCCGCGCGTGGTGACCTCGTCGTCTCGTGCAACGCCTCACATCGCGGAGGGGGACGGATGCATCCGGTCCATGGCCCCCTCAGCGGTGTTCTTGCCGCCACTTGGGCAATCCGTATGGTCGGCTACCGTACGCCGGCCCCGGTGCTTTCGGGTATGTGGCATACGTTTGCCGCCCGTTGTCCATATCCCTCGGACGCGTCTGCGGTCGCGCCTTACACTATTGTTTGGTAGTGACCGGGGACACACCGACCCCTTTCCTTCTCGTCCTCGCGCACGGCGGGGGCGTTGGGCCCTCGCACCTTCGCGTAGGGGACATTCTCGTCGGCGCGCCAGCTTGGAGACAGCACGAGTAGAGGACGTCGTCCTCTTCTGACCATGTTCCATGCTGCATTGAGGGGGGTCGCGTTCACCCTGCGGAGTTGCACCTCCTTCCTCCGGTCGTACGGAGCGAAGCAGGGTGCTTCACGTGTAGGGGGAGCGGGACGTCCTCCCTAGCACCTTTCCGTCTTCAGTCCAGCTTCTGTATCGTGGGGCAGGGAGCGAGTCCGTATGTGCTCCCCTTCTCGCCCAGACACCACCCATGCCTTCCGTTCGTGGGGCCGGGGGTTTCGGTTCGTTCTGCCCCAAGCCCTGTTGCTCCTCTTCGTGCGGTTGTCTTTCTCGATCGCGTCCTTCCCCGACCACGTTGCATCCCTCTGGCCCTCGTGGTGGACGGCGCACTCCGAGTGCGGGCGGTGCTCTGTGCCTTTCGGGGGGGGAGCGGGGGAGGCTCCCGCTTACTTTGTCGATTGAGGGAGTGAGTGGGGAGGTCCCCGTGAAGTCGGAGCTCGCGAATCATTACTCATGCGTTTGTGCGTAGTTGCGTTGGCTCGCCGGCCACTCCCACGGAATCCTCCTGTCCCTCGCATCCCGGACCTCCGCTTCGCGCGTCAGTCTCTCGCCTTCGGGGGCAGGAACCGGTGCGTTCTCTCGCTGGTCGCTTTGCGTGTGGCTTTCGACGCATGCCTCGGGCGGCATACCGAGGGGGTAATGCACCTGTTTGCAACCGTACGCGTTTTCAGCGTTGCTGACTTGTGTTAGTGGCGTGCCGCCCGGGCAAGTCGTGTGGACGCTCGGCACGTGTCCACGTCCAAGGAGGAGCTAATTTTTCTGATATATTTTGGGCGTGCGGTGGCGGATTGACGCCAGGGCCCGTGCTCACTGTCGTGCGCGTGAGCGGCGTGCTGTGCCCTTCAGCGCTTATTTTCTTCCCGTTTTTTTCAACGCGCGCACGGTCTCCGTGTACGGGCATACTACAGTGGTCGTGACTTGCAGTTTGGTTGCGGCGCGCCCTACCGTGGTGGTCTTGTGTGTATATGGGCACAGGTTCCGACCATTGCATGTGCTGGGGGGGGGGAGGTTCCCGTTCCGCCCCTCAGCTCGAAAAGGGCGTGATTGGCTTCCCCGCGAATTGTCTCGTCCGGCTCGGGTGTCGTGATTCCGACAGGGGTCTCTCCTCGTCCAGACAGTCCGTACCGTCCGGTTCCTTCGCCTGGCTGTTCGTGGCGCGATCCGTACTGCGTTTTTGGATGCCAGCAGCTGGTATGAAGTCGTATCCCCGGATCTTCGTTGCCACATACGTTTTGACTTTTGGCTATGGCCCAAGTTTGTCAGCGATCATACGTGGGTCTGTTCCTTCTTACGCCGCCCTGTCTCCAACTGCGCGAGACTGATATAACCGTAACGAAACGGTTGATTTTAGCCGTAACGGAACGGTTGAGGGCCCCTTCCTCAAGACCGAACGTCCGCGTTCAGGTCCGAAACGAGGTCCCTACCGGTGCGCACTCGAAGTCGTTTCGCGTAGCGAGACACGAGCTCTTCTGGGACGTGAGTCCGCGCGGTCCAGGTGGGCGTGTCGTAATCCGCCCACTTGATGAGAAACTCCGGAGTTCCATCCTCCATGACCCGGTGCTTGAGCAGCCGTTCTACTGCGAACTGCGCCCCCTCCCTGACCTTGACGGCAAGGTCACTGGGTGTAGTCGTGCTCGCCCGAGGCTCGTTCGCCGGTGGGGGTGAGTACACGCAGCGGTCTGCGGAGACGCGCTCGGTCACACCATTGCGGTCGATCGTGATGGTGCGTTTGTCATTCGCGAGCACTCGGTACGGTCCGACTGCCGGTGATGCGAGTTTGTTCGACGTCTTCCCCCCATCGGAGGGGTTCAGGTACACGTAATTCCCGGGCTTAAGACGTGCGTCAATTCTTCGAACGCGCTTGTCGAAGTCGCGTTTGTATCGTGCTTGGGTCCGACGCAAGCTTCCGTAGGCTTTTTGTATCGTATCGTCCAGCGTTTTTAGGAACTCAGCTCGCTGATTCCCCCTGTCGGCAGGGGGAACGCCATCATCGACTCTTCGAAGGGAGAACTCTGGCGGTGGCCTGCTGAGCACGAGCTCAAACGGCGTGGTGCGTGTGGTGCGATGTACGTGGGAGTTGTACGCATACGTAAGCGGCCCCACGTACACATCCCAGTCGTCTTGGTGCTCGCCTACGTAGTTGCGCAGCATTGAGGCGATCGTCCGGTTGTATCGCTCGACTTGTCCGTTCGTCTGCGGATGGTATGCCGACGTATATAGGTTCGTAATCCCGAGAACCCGGCACGTGCTGTGGAAGAACTTGGCGTTGAACTGCGGTCCATTATCCGACAGTAACGTGCGCGGGACGCCGTACTTAAATACCCAGGCGTCGCAAAACGCGACTGCGACGGCGTATGCGGTAATCGTACGTAGCGCGACGACCTGCGTAAGCTTAGTGAAGCGGTCGGTAATTACGAGCAGGAACCTTTTTCCTGCCTTCGTCTTGGGGAGCGGACCCAGAATGTCGATAGCCAGGCTCTCGAGCGGCCGAGTTGCCGGGAACAACCTCAAACGGTTGAGATGTTTCCGCAACTTAACCCGGTTCATCGCGCACGTCCGACACCCCCGCACCGTAGCGGCGACATCTGCGGCGAGATGGGGCCAGTAGTACTCGCGACGTAGCGCGTAGTACATACGGTTCTGGCCCGGGTGTCCCGCTATGGCCGGGTTGTGGCACAGGCGAAGGAGCCTGGCGCGGAGCGTCCGAGGTACCACCACCTGTACGATATCAGGGTCGAAGGGGTGTCTCCGCTTGAGCACCCCCTGGTGGTCCTCGAAGAACGCGGAGTCCCGGGACTCTGACTGTCGTGCCAAAACGGTTTGGCAGAAGTCATCCACGCGTTGCTCCTCGGCGATCTCCTCAAACGTAAGAGGGGCCGGTAGGTCGTCCTGCGGAGGAGCGACCGCGGAGGCGGGCGCCCCGACTTCGGGTTCTTCGGCGAGTTCGAGATCAACGGCGTCGAACTCGTCGTTCTCCTCCCAGAACGGACTGGGTCCTTGGAGAACGGGGGCTTCGTCGTCGCCCCTTGGTTCGTTGCGCGTTCGGACGTGCGACCTTCTTCGTGGCCCAGCTTGGCTTCGCGTCGTCGCGAAGACGTGTTCGACCTCGTGGTCGCAATTTTCGGTACAGACGTGGTCCGCGAGCTCGTTCGATACGTCTCGAACGGCCGTACCCGCGTCGAAGGTGGGGATGTCGTCATCCACTTCGATGGCCGGGCGGGGGTCGCCGGCGACTCTTGGCGACACGAGGCGTGACAAGGCGTCCGGTACTTGGTGCACGCGCCCGGGGCGGTACTGGATGGTGAAATCGTATTCAGCCAGACGTAGCCGCCACCGGGTGAGCCTTCCGGAACTCTCCGTGAGGGACATGAGCCACCTCAGCGCGTCATGATCCGTCCGGACGGTGAACTTCGTGCCTTCAACGTACGGCCGTAGTGTGCGGACGGCCCACACTACGGCGAAGCACTCACGTTCCGTGGCGCTGTAGTTGCGCTCGCTGTCGTTCAGCGAGTAGGACCAATAGCCTACGGGGCGCCAATCGTTTGGCTGGTCGTGCTCTTGGAGCAACGTGCAGCCCAACTGGTAGGCGCTCGCATCCGTGTCGATCAGGTACGGACGGCCGTACCGCGGAAGTGCGAGGATCGGCAGAGCGATCATGGACTTCTTGAGGTTCTCGAACGCCTCCCGTTGCGCCTCCGTAGGGTTGTAGAAGTCAGGATCCGAATCCTTACGCGTCATGTCGGTCAGAGGACGGGCTATCTTCGCGAACCCCTTAACGAATCGGCGGTATACGTTGCACGCCCCGAGGAACGACCGCACTTGCGTCAGCGTCCTCGGAAATGTGAAGGTCTTGAAGGCGTCGGCCGCCGTATCGGCCACACTTAACTTACCTGGGGAAATGACGTGCCCCAGGTAGTGTACCTTCGGTTGAAAGAAGCTACACTTCTTGAGCTTGAGGGAGATTCCGGCACTCCGCAGCAAGCTCAAGACAATGTCGAGATGCTTCCCGTGTTCTCCGTGCGTACGTGAGAACACGATGACATCATCCAGGTACACGAGGCATATTTGCCAACGTACGCCAGATAGGATGATGTCGAGTGCGCGTTGGAAGGTGGCCGGTGCCCCTTTTAGTCCGAACGGCATGCGCAAGTGGCGAAACGTGCCCATGTGCGTAGTAAACGTGGTCTTATCCCGGTCTTCCGGAGCGACCGGGATCTGCCAATAACCGGAATTGCAGTCCAACGTGGTGAAGACGGCTGCGTCTCCAAGCGAGTCGATGCAGTCGTCCATCCGAGGCAGCGGATACGAGTCCGCTGCGGTCTTCGCGTTTAGACGCCGGTAGTCCACGCAAAACCGAAGGGATCCGTCTTTCTTCGGTACGAGCACCACCGGTGACGCCCACTCGGTGCTCGCGGGTTCGATAACCCCTGCATTCAACATCTTGTTGACCTCCTTCGCGACCATTTCGCGCATCGCGGGCCCCTTACGGTAGGGCATCGAACGTATCGGCTTCGTTCCCGGTTCGAGAGGAATGCGGTGTTCCGTCGCTCGTATAGTTCCGAGCGCACCGCTCCACAAGCTCGAGTGCTTACGGAGCATCTCGAGTACGTGGCCACGGAGCTTGTCGTCGTCGATGTATGACAAGTCGATTTCTTTTTCCCAATCCATCGGTGGATTTTCGGGATCCTTCTTCTGCGGGGGTACAGTACTCCCCGCCGTCGGTTGGTCTTGAGGTGGCCGTTCGTGCGTGACCACCCCTTTCTTCACGACGGTCGTCCGCTCGTCGGAGCTCGGTCGTCCAGCTCCGGCCTTCCCGACTTGATCGGTCAAGTCGGTCAGGTGTAGCGCGTGTGCGATCCCCTCAGCAACCCTCCGTTCGGGCGTGAGGATCGCAAGGGGGTTGCGCTTCGCGTATCCCACGACGGTGTGCTTCGGAAGCCGCCTCTCCCGTCGCGAAAAGTTCGTGACGATGACGTCGAAGGTCTGATTCGGCAGAACCTCTGCGACACCATTCGTCAACCTCACTCCATGTCGGTATTGGAGTGAGGGCTTTGGTTCCAGGAACACGAGGCCCCTCCCGGCGGTGGTGACGCGCACTTGGGCTTGCGACATCGCGGGGATGGTAACCCAGCGGGCGATTCGGATCGCTTGCGGGGCCTCATCCCGTACATCCGGCCGGCTCGTTTGGCGTCCGTGTCGCCTTGTGGGGGGAGTCGGCTCTCCCTTTCCGTCGACGATGGCCACGGAGCCACCGTGTCGGAGTTCGAGCTTCTGTCCGTCGATGTCGATGCTACGTACGTGGGTATCGATGAACGCCGTGCCGAGAAGAACGGGAACGGCAAGCTGTTCCGCCACCACGAACGGTATACGGAACGTCGTGTGCCGCAAACGGACTGCAAGGCGGACGACCGCCGTAAGTCGAAGCGGGTTACTGTTCGCGTCCGCCAGTCGGGGTAATGGCGCGTCCCGTATTACGAAGCGGGCCCAGTCGGGAGGGAGGTCGGTTTTCCTCACTAAGTTGTAGCCCGAACACGTATCGACGGCGATCGTGTGGGGTTTGAACGCGTTACCTTCGGTGGCCACGGAGCCAAGGACGTTATATATCTTGGACGTCATGAGGCATACGATGCCGTCGACCATCTTCGGCGCGAGCCGCTCGGCGAGATCGTTCCGCCGAGGTCGTCGCCTTCGGGTCTGGCCCCTCCTGCGTTTCCTTCTGCCCGAGTCGTGGGGCGTCCGCGTCTCAGTGATGCCCCCTCGGGTGCTTGAGTCCGTACGTGGCGGACATTTCGTCGGCTCCCTGGGCCTCACAGGAGTCTGGAGGTCGACCGATTCTTTTCGGTCGTCGGTACTCCCGTCCTTTTCATTACCCATCGCCGGGATTACAGGCGTCCCGGTGCTGTTCTCTTCTAACATCGGGCTTTCGGAGGCCTCGACGTTCGCTCCCCCCTGTATCGGCATTGCAGGGGCTACCGTGCTCGCTTCTGGTGGCGAGGGGTGTATTATCGGACAATACCCCCCGTGACCTAGGCCAGCACGTGGGGACCGGTCGAGTTCGTGGGGACAAGACCGCTCACGCGACCGCGTGGACGTAACCGTCTTTACCCTTTTTTCGAACTACCGGTGCTATTGGAGCTACCTTCCTGGCTATCGGCGGCCAGGTCTTCTTCCGCTCCTCGGCCCCGTGGGTCGGGACGTCTCACCCACTGCGGCACCACATTATCGGCGAAGTATTCGGGTACTTCTTGACCTTGACCCGCGACGTCGGGACGTCGCAGGATATGGGGGACAGGGAGAACCGGTTCTCCTTCGTGACCCTCCTCGGGTAGGGGATGCGGACCCTCTACCCAATCTTGCAAGTACATGATCGCATTCTGTACCTGTTGGGGTAACCGAGAACGGTCCCGGTCACCTCCCCTTTCTTGACGGGGATACCTTGTGTCCGCCTGGCGGTATTCGGGTCGATCACGACGATGGAGTTCGTTACGGCGATACCCACCTCCACGTGGGGCGAAGCGTGCGCCCCCACCCGAACGATTCGGGAAACCTTGACGCGGGGGACGGCCTTCGCTGACCGACTGCCGGAGGAGGTTACGCGCACCGGGGCGCGTCTCCATCTGGTATCGGTAGTTCCTGTATGCCGTGAACATACGTTGTTCCGGCGACAGGAACGGGCAGGCGTACATGGTGTGCCCGTACGTACGGCACAGCCAGCACACATACGCGCTGCCATCCGTTGAGGCGAAGGTCGCCGCGTGACGCGCCTCCTCATCGGTGAGGAGGGGTACGCGAGGGGCTTCGGCTCCTGCCTCTCGATTCGAGATGTCGAGCTCTGCGACCCGGGGGTCCGTACCCCTGCCACTCTTGGAGTGTGCGCGAAGGCGGTCGCGTAACTGGATGTCGTTCCGGTCGACATCGGCGTGGGAGGTCGTCCTCCCACGGGCCCCGTTCCTTGCGTAATGAGGACAGGGTCAGCCTGCCACTCATCCTCCCCGACATGGAGGGTAGAAGCGGGCGAACTTGTTGCGGCGGACTTCGTAGTCCTGCCAGCCTTCCCTGCCGGTTTCGGGTCCGGCAGAGGTAACCCGCGCCGGGCGCGGTACGTAGTCCCTTCCGCCGTGGCGATGCGGCGGATAGTCGGTAGATCGGTCTTCTGGCTGCTTGGCAGCCGCTGAACGGTCTCGGAAACTGCGGCACGGGTCGCAGGTGCGAGTCCCCGCACGAAGTAGTGCGCGAGGGATTGTTCAGAGAACACTGCCGTGCACCGAAACGCGGCAGTTTCTAACCGGTCGGCAAAGGTGCTCTCCGTTTCGTGGGGTTTCTGTCGCGCCGTAGCGACAGCGTCGTACGCTTCACCTAACACGTCGTCCGTGAGGTAGCGTTTCAAGAGTTGATTTACGAGCCCCGGCCAGCTCACGTCGTCGTGGAGCTGGCCGGCGCGGAGGCTACGCATCGTATAACTCGTATACAGGCGCTCCGCGTCGCGCTCTAAGAAGTGCGCGAGAACTCGTACCGCAACACCTTCCGTCAGGTGTTGCGAGTTGAAGGTTATCCGGATATCTTTCAAGAACGGCAGCAGCTGGACTGGGTCCGTACCGTCGAAGCTACGCATCGTGGGACGGATCCCACGACAGCGTTGTACGTACTTCGCGATCCGTCCCGCATCACCCGAGGTAACGATCCTCGAGGTGTTATCCAAGCGGTACATACGATAGTCAGCGACGGCGCTGAACTCTTGGATCATCGTATGTACCGGCTCGAGTCCGGGTTCAGCGGGAACCAGCGTGCCGAACGGGGTAACAGGTAACGTACGGACGTCTATCGGACCGGGTCGCGCGGTGTGGTCCACCGGCGGGTAGCCGCCCCAGCGGGGATCGACGGAGAACATGGGTTCTCCGGATCCGCGAGCGGCTACTCCACGATCCGGGTCGTTACGATACGACACCCGTCCCGTCTGCCACATGTTTCCGGGGGCATGTGGCAGAGCTTGGGACTCGGACGCGACGTTGGCGTCCATCGGAGGTCGTCTTTCTCCTGCGTCCCGACTGGAGTCGGCCACAGTCGGGCGCCATCCTTGCGGGGCGGCAGCATCCGGAGGTACAGCACCACCGGGCCCTCTCGTGGGGGCACCGGGCAGCCTTGCGGCCATGGTACGTTCCAGGTCACGGGCACGCTGCCGCGTGGACTCCAGCTCAGCGGTGAGGTGAGCAAAGGCACCAAGTTGCTCCGCCGAGGGAGGTTGACGAGCGTCAAGACGTCTCGACGAAGTCGGCCTTGCGGGACGACCTTCCCCATACGTAGCGGGGTTCTCGGGACGCGAGTCTTCGACGAGCACCAGTCGCGATTGCAACTGGTCGACCAGTGCTCGGAGATTCTCCAGCGACTGAGTGACGCGGTCGAACCTCCCCTCGCGGATGGATCGGAGCTCGTCCATGCAGCGCGAATAGACGGCGTCCGTAACGTCGATGCGGAGGGAAGTACGGACTTCCTCGATGTAGTCTGCGATGCGGTCGAACATCGCCGCCGCTTGTCCTTCGGGGGACTCGGGCGACGGTTCGCGGTCTCGGAGACCAGCGTCGCCGTCGCCGAACGGCGGTGATGGGGCGTGCATAGCGGCCGCCTTCGGATCCGCCGGTTCGGAGCGGATCGAGGGGGCGTATTCTTGACTCATCTCGACACGTACGGACGCGGAGGAAAAAGAAAGTCTTCTCGGAAATATCTCGGGGTCTTCTAGGTCGGGAGACCACTGTAGCATAAACACCCCTAAACGGATAGGGGTGTATGCTTAGTCCTGGAAGACCCGTACGTACGAGAAGACGGGGGAAGTCGGACCAGCTAACGAAACCGGAGCACGGGCCCGGGTAGCGTGGTAGAGCGGGATCGGGGGGAGGACGCGCACACGCGCGGGCCGATCTACGCCTCGACGCCCCGGAGCAGCGCTGGGTTACGTTCCAGCGCTGACGGGCGGAGGTGGATCTAGGCTCGCTCGCGTGCTCGCGCGTCCTCTACCCGCGCTCGGTCTCGCCTTAGGGTAGCTAACGGAAGCTTCCTTAGGATAAGCTGGCAGTCAGACCTAGGCGGTAGGTCGTGGACAAGTCCGTGCTTGTCCCCTTCGCCGCCGCCGGTCCGCTCCGTTATTTAATATACAATTAGTCTATCGTAACTTAGTACAGTACGTACTGTACTATGCGGTACTACAGTAGTCGGCACTGTCAGCGGACAGGGCTGACTGTATACGCGTCGTACACGTATGGTACACGTGGGGGCGCGTGCGCCCCTACACGTGTGGTACAGGCCCTCTGTAAGGTCCGTACCTTACAGAGCCGGATCCAATTTCTAATCTAATCCTTTTGGTAGTTATACTACAGAGGGCGCCTTCATCTTCTGGCTCGACGTTGTATCTCACAAGACACGAAGCCCCAAGCAATCTCGTGGCTGGGAATGCTGGCTTACTCGATGCGCCACCGGGCGCACAGTTTGATCCCGTATTGATCATGCCGGGACGACCTGTCGCCGAATCGAAAAGTTCCGATGCGTTTAACACCGGCAGGTCGGTGGAAGATCCGACAAGCACGACGGAAGTGGATATCACGAAGCGCATTGAGCGTTTTATTCTTTCTCATGTTCCCGCTCTAACGGAGGAACAGGTGAGGCTGGCACAGTCGATCGTGCCGCCCAATTCCCCGTACCATCGTTGCTGGCTCTGGCGCATCGTGGAGCACACCCTCTACACGTGCCCCTTTCTGACGAAAGAGCAGCAACTCTACTCTGCATACCGTATCTACGAGTATCAGCTGGAGACGAGGCCCCATATGCGGAACCTGCTCAGGCAGCTCCCAGACGACCGCTTCCGTCAAGCGGGCAACAGAGGCCATCAGCGACAAGTGGGTTTCCGTGAACCAAGCAAGACAGTCCTCCGAAGACCCGATCAAGGCTATCGTTCGTCCGATACGAATTACCCCGTCGTGGTGGGCAAACACATCGTGAAGTGCGTCGTCCTGCGCAGAACGACGTACAAGGAGCAATGATGTACTTGCGCGATCTCGTCACCTCTGACTTCGCGACACGCGCAAATGAAGAACCGGTAATGCTCGTGCCACCCGACGTGGCGCGTTTGGACGGAGAGCGGCTCGACACAGCACGAGCGGAACACGAGAATCCCCCGGCTAGGAATACCTCAAGTCGCCCAGATACCTCCGATGAGAGTAGTTCTTCGGAAAAAGAGTAAAGGTGGTCTCGTTTGCAACGTTGCAAGATTCACCTGTTTCCTTATCTCCAAACGTGCACCAAGACGACGGGCAGCGAGAAAAGCCCGACGAGCAGGGAGGCAAAGCCGTTCAGAGTTCCTGCGATATCAACCCTGATAACTCTGCGCCGCTAGCCGCCGTTCAACCCGACGAGGGGTACTTCTTGACCGATGGAACTCCACGACCTGGCGTACCAGTTCCTTCCAAAGATTGCCCCGGGGCGCAAACGGATTCTGTCATGTACAAACAATCTCGACCGAGATCGAGAGCGGCACGGCGCCGAGAGAAAAGAAAAACGAGACGAAAATGTCCTCGTCCAGGTGATTACCTCGCGAAGGGGGATCCCCGAGTCGTAGACGGGGTGGTGTGCTTGCTTTTTTCGAAGCTCTATACCGTCTACGGTTCGATTGGTACCGCCACCAACGCCTTAAAGCCGTATCGAATTGCGATTGATACTTGTTCAGGATACAATCTTGTGCGTAGGGACTGTCTCCCTCCGAACTGGCGAACGTATCAAATACCGAACGCCTCGTTGCCAAGATTGCAGGCGCGGATTCAAGCCCGCTGAAGCTTACCGCAGTCGTCCGTCTCGCTGTACGACTCGGTAACGTTACGTATCGATTACCCTTCGTGGTAGCCAATTCTCTCGCTGTAGAAGTTCTCCTAGTAACTTCTTTCATTGACGCGTACGCCAAACGAATTGACATCTACAAGCAATGCCTTGAATTACGTCGTGGACGCGGCGTCGCCATTATAGACGCAAAAGGCGTCGCTTTTACTCACGGCGAAACGAGTACCAAGCCATCGCGACGCACACGGAACGACAACGGTAGTGAAACTGACGGCCAACCCATCCGCCTGGCCAAATGGATTTCGATCCCGGCTATGTCACAACTCAGAGTGCGGGTCACTATGAAGGGTTTGGGACTTGTATTTCTTGACCCCAAGCCTTCGTTGCAACACCGTCATGGTGTACAACTAACGAACGGGGTGGCGGATGTACTTCCCAACCGTCCGTTTGAAGTCATTGTTGCGAACTTCTCCCGAAGGCCACGGAGGCTTCCTAATAATACTATCATTGGGTATGCGAAGCGCAACCCTGTCGCTACCCTTACGCCAGAGCGACCAGTCGCTGAGGAAATGGGCCGAGTTCTCAATATCTCGGCAATCTCAGAGACAACCTCAGCCAATGAGGGGTCGAACTACGAAAGGGTATCGGGCCCTGCTGTAGTGCACTGTACTCGGTACCGGGACAGCTGTCCTAATCTCGCCAAAATCGCGCTCGCCACCACCACGTGTACCACGGGTACACGTATACTCCCCTGCCGCTCTACCGGACCTCCCCGTGGACACGTGTAATCCCTCCGCAGCCCATAGGGCCTATGGGGGCTGTACTCGGTCCCCTCGGGGCTACACCCGTTATTTCCTAGTTATTCTAATTTACAGTATAATTTAGCTTCGCCATTACGGCGACGGGGGACTATATAGTCAACCCCATTATCAAAGTAAAGAGGCACGAAGCCTCGGGTCTTTTACCTTGGTTTCTGGATCCCAGGTTGTAGCCTCGACTCGGTACTGGTTCGCCCATACCGACCGAGCCATCTACACCCCTGGAATCCCAACTGCCTTCCCCGCGCGCGTCGACCCAACTGCGCGAGCGCTACCTTAACTACTGTGCTGTCCGTTCTCTTAGTTCTGTTTTTCCTTTAATTCTTCCTCTTTATTGCTGACTCTAGTTCTACCTTTTTACCGCGCAAGCCGCGCCCGGATCCCAGTTCCGATCATCCACCGGGTGGTCTCCCGAATTCCCTTACGCGTACGAACGGGCGTCTCTCTGCCTACAGCCGCCACACGTGGCTGTAGTGCACGACATTTTGGTCTCCCGACCTAGAAACAGTCGATACTCTCGTGCATCCGAGTGTCCTCTTTCTTCCCTGACCTATTTCCCTTTCTATCTATCGTCCCTGCGCCTTTCCCTCACGCACCGACCGTAGGTGTATTCGTCATGGTGACCGGCTCCGAGTCTTCCCATGACACTCGTCCGAGAGACGTCCCAGCGCCCGTCGCGGCGTGGATCACGCTGAACCGCCGCGAAGGCCTCCGTGAAGCCGAGAGGTTCTCTCTCAACTTAATCCAGGAGAAACGCAACTAGCACACCGCCAAGATACGGGAGAAGTTGGACAGCCTTGTTGCTGGTAAGATCGCCGCTCAGGCGGAGGTACAGTCCCAAAAGGGACGTGATCGCCTCGGCGCACTAGAAGGCGTTCTCACGCGAGCGTGGCAGAAGGACATCGGGTCCACCGTCGACAAGACGCTCCTTCCTCTACGGGAGGAAGTAGATCGCCTGACGCAGGAAGTCAACGACCTCCGTCGGCGTAACCTCGCCCTGGAATCGGCGCAAACACGATCCGTCCCCGCTAGACGAGACGAGTCGACCGCGTCGAAGCCAAGATCTAACCCGCAGTTACATGCGTTACAACCGTTGGACGAAAATCTACTGTTCGCCGACGTCACCAAATCGGCCCTCACGGCCCCCGGGATTCCGCTCCCCGATCCCCTGACGATGGAGGGACAACGGGATCCTATCCCGGACCTAGCGGCCGCCCGAGGCCCGTCACCAAGATCGTCCCGTGACAAGAAGGTCAAGACCGAAGGCCACCGTCACAAGTCCGGCCACGGAAGCCGACCTGGACTGGAGGATTTCTCCGGTTACTCGGGTGGTTCCCCGCCCTCAGCTTCAAAATCCGACTCCGATTCGGACTCCGAAGCCGAGGCATTCACGGTACCACAACCGACCTTTGGCCCTAAGGCGAAGGGTGTCACGGTGTGGAAACCGACCAACCACCGCTTCCGAGGCGCGTGTAATTATCGAGCTTACCGTCTCGTGAATACCGACCCCACCGTCGATGCAAAGGTGTACGCCACGACGCGTAACCGCGTGCAATATCTCCTCGTCGTAATGGGAGAATACAAGTTTAATGGGTCCGACCCGATCAAAGTCATCAGCTTTTTGTCTAGATGTAAGGAGAATTTCGACAACGCCGAAAGGTCGGAGGCAATGGCTCTCATGGCCTTGCCGCATCTCCTGAACCCACCCGCGAAGGAGGCGTATGAATCCCATCGAGGATATTTCCGACGCAATCAAGGGATTGCGTCGTGGCCAGCAGCAGTGAACTGGTTGCTTCTTACGTATGCTACGAATATTCAGATCGAGCAAGCGCTCTCTGTGGTCCGGGATTTACGCCAAAAACCCGGCGAAGTTGAGATGTATGCGACTCGTATGTTAACCGCCCTCGCGCGGTGTGGGGACATCCATTCCCCCTATGAACGCACTACCCTGTTCATAGAGGGCCTCCTTCCGGCGATCAAGCCGTTGGTGCTCCAAGCAAGGGAGAATCGCCCCCGATCCTCATTCGAGGACACGGTGGCCGAAGCCCGCGCTCAAGGGGCGGCCTACCGCGCGCAGACGGCTGGCGGAAGAAGACGCGTCGACTTCGCGAGACCCGCCGCTAAGCAAGTGTTAACGATGGCAAACAGTATGCCCTCATCGACAACCGCGGGTCTGACCCCGAGCTATCATACCGGCCTGGACGCCGAGAACTTCCTCGCCAATGACGAGCCATTCGCCGCGGCAGCTGGGTCACCGTCATTTCCCACCGAGGGATCCTCATTCAACGACAAGGATTCGTTGTTCTACGGAGAGCGACCTACAAGGACCCGCCTCGGCTTCCGAGACCGCGCGAGAAGTCTCCCGGATGGGCTGGTCGAGAGGGAACCCGGGACATGAAGATACCTTCCCCGCAAATCATCTGCTACACATGCTACAAAGTCGGGGATCATATTAACCCCGACTGTAGCATGAAGGTGCGCGATGTGTCGCTCGTCCCTCATAATTTTGAGAAGCTCACGGCGGCACAGAAGGCCGGTGTTCCGGCAGACGCGTACTTGCGCGCTGTAGCCCTCCTCAGTTTCGAGGCTAATCGGCTGATCGCACCCGTCTTGCCGTCGAATTCTCCCTTCGCTTCGGAGAAGTCAAGCCCCCCTAGCGGCAAGACCGCACCTCCGAAAAACTAGGAGACCCACAGCTGAAAATGGCTAACATTCCATCGCAGGATACCGCGTCACCTCCGCCCCCGAGGCCGGCGATCCGCGTCCTGGGACGGAGACACGCTCGCCAAGCGAGCCCCTCCAACCCCGATCCGACGGGCATGGGGACGCTCCGCCGACCGTGGCGTCTTAAAATCGAGAGGCGCTCCCCGATGACAAGGCCGTCGAGCCAGTTTGTACACTGTCTCGACGTAATTACAAGGTCTACGCCGACCTTGGGCTCACCACCTCCATCATGGTGCGTCAACTCACCATCCTAGACACGGGTGCCGGCTCCCATTTTGTCCGCGCCGACACCCTGCCCAAAGGATGGGAGAGCTTAATCGAACCGGGGGAAATCCCGACGATCGCCGACGCGAACGAGCGGCCGTTACAAACAAGCGGGTCCATCACCCTCGTTGGTCGACTAGCGACTCGCACCATGAAATGTAAGTTCATCGTGTGCGAGCGCCTGGCAGCCCCCGTCATCCTGGGCTGTGACTTTAACGACAAGTTTGTCGAGGCCATCTATCCACGTCGGAAGGTGGTCGAGCTCGATGATGGGACGAAAGTCCCCATCGTGAGAAAACCGGCAACTCGTCGAGCCGAAGCACCTCCGCTTCCCTCGGAGCAGGAGTATGAAACCGACCCGGGTCGAGTTTCCCCCAAACTCAAGGTTTCTCGTCCGGCTATCATACAACCCGGGACGCAAGTCTGGGTGCATGTGACCAACGGTCGTACGGGTCTTTCCGTATTGGAACCCAACCGGCAGCTATATGCGAAACACCGCGTTTCCCTGTCGAATAGGGTCGCGCACATCACGGCACTTCGAGAGTTCAAGGTCTTGGTAGCCAACTTCGCCTCAGCGCCCAAGCGCCTCTCGAAGAACCAGATGCTGGGGTACGTTACCCCTCATCCGCGTGCCATGATACGCACCGCCACGCCTCTCGACGCCCTCCTAGCGGCGGAATTTACAGAAGGGGACAAGCCCCAATCTGAGAAAGGGGAGAAGCTTCCCCCGGCTTCGTCGAAGGAAGAACCCCAAGAGGTTGAAGCTGTCTCCCTCCAACATCTGCCGTCGCATGTCCGCACTCGAGTACGTGACATGCTTACGCCGTACGCCCGTATGTGGAGTGGCGATCTCGGGGAAGTCCAGGCTACGCAGCACCGGATCGAACTCAACCCCGGCTCGAAGCCGTTTCGATGTCAGCCATATCGGGCTGGACCACGGTCTCGACAAGCCAAACAAGACGCCGTAGATGGGATGATCTCAAGCGGGGTCATCCCTCGATCACAATCAGAGTGGGCATCCCCGGTGGTTCTCATTCCCAAAACGGATGGATCCCTCCGTTTCTGCGTCGATTACAGACGTTTGAACGCGATGACAGTACGAGACACTTACCCGATTCCTCGCATGGACGAGTGTCTGGACTCGCTCGGTGAAGCGAACGTGTTCACAACTCTAGACTGTAACTCGGGTTATTGGCAAATCTCCGTTGCGGAAGGAGACCGTCCGAAAACCACGTTCACGTGTCATGCCGGTACTTACCAATTTAACCGAATGCCGTTCGGGCTAATGAACGCGCCCGCCAAATTCCAACGGATGTTGGACATTCTCCTCTCCGGATACCGATGGAAGAGCTGCCTCATCTATCTAGATGACATTATCATATTCTCGAAGGATTATGAAACTCATCTGAAGGATGTCAAGGTTATTCTCTCTGCGTTACAACAAGAGGGGTTATCACTGAAATTGAACAAGTGCAAATTCTTTCAGGACTCCGTGGAGTACCTGGGCCACATCGTCAGACCCGGGGAACTTCACGTCCACCCGAAGAATGTCTCGGCTTTGGCCGAGGCCAAGCCGCCACGAACCCAGACCGAGCTCCGCTCGTTTCTGGGTATGTGTAACGTGTACCGACGTTTCGTCGACCACTTCGCCAAGATTGCGGCGCCGTTGACGTCCATGCTCAAGAAGGGGGAGCCCGATCGGCTCCCCGAACTGGACGAAAGCCGCAGGTCTGCCTTCGAAGCTCTGAAGATTTGCCTGATTTCCCCGCCGATCTTGCGACTACCGCGGCTGGGGCTACCGTATTCTCTCGACGCGGATGCATCCGACGCCCAACTCGGTTGCACGTTATTACAGAAACAGGAGGATGGTAACAGATACCCTGTCGGGTTCTGGTCGCGAACGCTCTCGTCGGCGGAAATGAATTACTCCACGACGGAGAAAGAATGTTTGGCCATTGTATGGGCCATTCAGACGCTGCGTCCTTACTTGGAACGCGAGCGATTCACGGTTAACACCTACCATCATTCCCTTCGCTGGTTAATGAATCTCGCCGACGCAAGCGGGCGCACGGTGGCGCTTGCGCCTAGCCGAGTTTGACTTCGACGTCACGTACGTGAAGGGCATCAAGAATTGTCTCGCCGACGCCCTCAGTCGAATACCGTCTACAAGGGGCACAACCGTCCCCATCGACTAAGAAATACCGTGCTTCTCCGTTTTGGAGTTTCACGAAGACAACCCGGAAGTGGAATCCGAGGAGTGGGACGACGAAATTCACGACGGATGCTTCGCCTTCCCGGCTTCCAAGGCCGCAATTACACACGACGAGATTGTACTCGCTCAACACTCCGACCCGTTCTGTAAGGAGATCGCTTCCCATCTTAAGAAGGGGGAGGGTGTGGCCCAAATTCGCCTCTCCAAGTTCTTCATGAACAAGGAAGGGGTACTGTGTCGGAAAGCGCACCTTGACGGTGTTGAGCAAATCGTCGTACCAACCACTCTGCGCGAGCGAGTGTTGTATATGGCGCATTACCCCGCCGCCTCGGGACATCCCGGAGACAGGAGGCGTCTGTTCTACACATTAAGACAACGGTACTACTGGCCGAGTATGTCCGTCGACGCATACGCCACAGTCAGAAGGTGCTCCGACTGTGCGAAAGCTCGCAGTAAATTGCGTAAGCACAACGCGAAGTTTCAAACGTTCCCTCCGATGGGACCCTTGGAGTTTATCGCTATTGACATCCTAGGCGAACTCCCCAGAACACCAAGAGGCAATCGATACCTCTTGGTAATATCTGATCGTTACTCAAAGCTGACCCGAACGGTGCCGCTTAAGAGAATTTACCGCCGAGACCGTTGCTCAGGCGTTCGTCACACACTGGGTCTTCGTATACGGAGCCCTAGTGAAGCTACTCTCCGACATTGGGAGTCAATTCACGTCAAGGTTCTTCCTTGCCGTGTGCAGAATCCTTCGCGTCGAAAGCGTGTTCACCACAGCTTATCACCCACAAGCTAATGGACAAGTGGAAAGGTTCAACCGCACCCTGGTGTCCTCCCTACAGCACTACCTAGCCCATAACCAACGCGATTGGGACCAGTTCACGGACGCGCTAACCTACGGTTACAATTGTACCGTGAATCGCATGATCGGTATGAAGCCGTTTGATCTTGTGTTATCCCGGACACCGTCGCCGCTTTCCATCCAACAAACCCCTACACTGGAACAGGATGTATCGCGGACGCAATATAAGCTCCGTTTCTTAACGTGGTTACGCGGGCTAATGTCAACAGCCCGCGACACGCTGCTCGCCGGTCAAGACCGCTATAAACGCGATTTCGACAAGAGATTGCGGACGCCGACACCGCACTACTCAATAGGTGATCAAGTCTTCATCGAGCGAGAGACATCCCTGCGAGTGGATGAGAAGACGGATAAGGACCGGGTCAATAACAAGTTAGCCCCTCGGACGGAAGGGCCATTTCCGGTGGTGGCCCTAGAAGAGCATACAGTGACCATTGTCCGGACGACAGGCCTAAAGGACCGAGTCTCGAGAGACCGGCATGGTGAAAGCCCCTAGTCTCCGGACCGAGCTCATGGACCTAAAACCCTCTGCGGTGACCACCCCCGTCGACGCTGAGATGGAACCAACGCCCCTTCCGGCGATCAAAAGTGACGCCGCTACTTCTCTTCCCATCGGGGTCACGGCCCCTCCGAGAGGGGACGAGTTCGACCCAGATGAACCGAGGATCAACCTCCCCGCGCCAACTGACACGGACGATCGCCCTGCTCGCGATGGGAACGAGATCGAGAACGCGGCGCGCAACGCGACAGTAACCAGACCTTCGGGGTCAAAACTCGTTACCTGGAACGTAGGGAGCGCCCCTACATCGGAATTAATAGACGCCCTCCGAGGCGACTCGCACCCCCGGATCATATCCAAATTGACTCCGAGTTCTCGCTCTACGGGTGGACCAACCGGGACACAGACGACACCTCCTCTTCCCAGGCTACGGCCTCGCGACCAACGTACCGGGAAGACGAGACCGAAATCACCACGACCTCGACAAGCGGATCCCGCCCCGAGAGGCGACAAGTCACCGAGCGAGAAAGCACGGACCTTCACCGCAAAGTCCCTTGACGCGTGGAGACGGGACCCTGGGAAATATCAAAAGAAAATCCGCCCGTCCGCGACCTCCGCACCGGCGGTGGTCACGGACCTCACGCGCGGCCCCACGGAAACGCCACCGAGTACAAGAGAGACCGCCGGGGAGCACATTGCGAACTTAGCTTCTATGTGTACCTTCGGTGACCCTCCCCTCATTGCCTCGGTACGTCCCCCTCCCCCGTCACTCGCGGTTGAGGCCTTCCCTCAACGCGCGCAAAGCACGCCCTCTGAGGCGACGAAACGGCCCCCCCTGACGGATGAGGACCCCAAAACTTACGTGGTCGAGGCCCTCACCGGACATAACCCGGGAACGGACGGAATACCGCTTTTCCGAGTCCGGTGGTATGGGTATACTGCCGAAGACGACACCTGGGAGCCCGCGAACTACATCGACAACAATACCGTCTTGCGGTTGTTGTAGTGCAATGCGCCTGTTAGGCAGAGACCAAGGTCCGACGGTCCAACACAAACAACAACAACAAAAACAACAACTGCCAACGGCACAGCGCTACGGAGTGTTCGAAGCTCCCTGTCCTCTTTAAGCGGGTTTGCGGCCCGCAGTAGCTCGGATCCCTGATAGGAGGGGCAAAGAGAAGGGCCCTGCCCGGGATCGGTGAATGGTGGTAGAGACTTGTAAAGGAAACTGCTCGACGAGTTCGGAGGGGGATCTAGGTAAACCTGGTCCGATGGGTCTTAAATCCAATGCTCGAAGAGCGCCTTGGACACCTTATATCCTTGATAAGGTCTTCGACGGGGACGTGGCAACGTAGTCCGTCGGGAAAGAAGAAAACGTAGAAGCGCTACACCGTCGTACTGCCCGATGGCAAAGTACCAACACCGGATCGGTCGCAACCAGATTCCGATGGAACCAACGCTGAGAAAAGCACCACTGGTGCACCAACACAGAAGCCCGATGGCAAATGACGTCACGTTGCGGATCGCAATCCTACAAGGTGGGACCAACTCAAGACTAAGGGAAATTAGGATAGGGAAATAAAAGAAGATTGATAAGGAAAAAGGGGACCCCCGAGCGCAAAGGATACCGTAGGCTAGAGTAGAAGAGAGTGTCTTGTAAAAGACGGACTTCGACCAAGGCGATATCAAACTCTGGCAACTCGGGTTCGATTGGGAAATAAAGGGAAAAGGAATGGGACCCCCAAGCGCTGAAGGATGCCGTAGACTTAGGTAAAAAGGAGTGTCTTGGTAGAGACGGACTTCGACCAAGGCGACTGTAGTGCAATAATGGGCTCTACAGGGGGGTGAAAAGGAAGGAAAATATTTGGATTTGGATATGAAAAGTAGTCCGGGTTGGGGAGGACACACGTGTGAATAATTGCACAGGTTTAATTTTTAATTATTTTATTTAGTTAATTAGTTGGCATTAATTTTGCTGACACTAGATTAGATCTAGGATCTAGCGCCGCGAGCTACTGTAGAGGCTCCGGCGGGGCGATATATACCTTAGCCCTCTGACCACCAAGTCAGTAAAGGTAACCCGAGTTGCCGGAGTTGAATGTCGCCTTGGTCGAAGTCCGTCTCTACCAAGACGCTCCCTTTTACCTAAGCCTACGGCATCCTCTATCGCTCGGGGGTTCCCTTTTCTCTTTCCTTTATTTCCCTATCCTTTTCTATCTCTAATTCTACCTATTTTTCCCTATCTTGTGTTGGTGCCATCGGCCTCGGTTGCGACCGAACCGGTGTAGGTGTTTCGAGCCATCGGGCGACACAGTTGACGTAGCGGTGCTACTGTGACCCATTTTCCGACGGAGACTGTTGCAACGACGTCTCCCTCGAAGGGCTCCGTCGTATTACGAGCCAGTGTTGGTACCATCGGTGTCGGTTGCGACCGAACCGGTGTAGGTGTTTGGAGCCATCGGGCGGCACGGTTGAGGTAGCGCTGTTACTTTCATTTCATCCCGTCGGGCTGCGTTGCGGCGCCCCCGTCGAAGGCCTTGTCGCGTCACAAGGTGCCGAAGAAGCTCAACGAGCATTGGCCTTACAACTCAGTGGCACCGGGGTACCTACGTACGCGCCCCACCCCACACTCGTCGAGCAGATCTTTTCGCAAGTCTCTACCACACCAATCCCGGGCCGGGCTATTTCTCTGTGCCCCCCCCATCAGAGATCTAAGCTACTACGAGTCGCAAGCTCGTTTAAACGGAGAAGGGAGAGTCGGACACTCCGTAGCGCTGTGCCATCGGCAGTTCTTCTTTTTGCTGCTGTTCTTGTTTTTGCTGGACCATCGGACCGCGGTCTCTGCCCGATAGGCGCATTGCACTACAAAAGTGGTCTCCCGACCTAGAATTTTGCGTACTGGAGACCCGACCTAGAAACTGCATGAACTGAAACGAACTACAGGAGTTTTCTCTGCGACGTAAGTTTATTCAGGTGCTGTAGCGTTTTCTATTTTTTTCTTTGTGTTAAGTTAGGTTCTTTTTTTTGAAACGAACCATGTCGACCAGCGCACCCGGGGACGTCGGTCCCGGGGCGAGCAGAATCGGATCGGCAAGGGCGTCGAGGATCCCGCGAGGTCCTCGCACCCGAAGCCAGGCCAATACGGCCACGGATCCCGAAGGTCAAGAATCCCCGACGGGGATTGAAGCCGACAAGGATAACCTATCCTACAGGTTCGAGAAGATGGGCGAGGAAAGTCGCCAAGAGATGACGAAAAATCTCGAGGCTGAATTAGCCCTCGTCCGGAAGCAACTGGAGTTGCAAGCATCCGAGTTCCACACCGTTTTAGGAGAGCTGTCGGCTCGAGTGGATCTCGTCGAGAAGGAGCGAGGTGAGGCGACCGACAGTCTGGAGCCGGAGGTCCTAGCTTCGTTGAAAATTTCAGTCAAGGACGCAAGGCGCGACGCCAATCAAGCTTTGGAGTCCTTTGGTAAATTTAGAAGCAGTATCGACGACAGGTTTGACCGAGCCGCTCATCGTCTCAAGGACCTTGAACAGGTCGCCGGGCAAGAGCCGCTGCCAACGGGTCGAGAAGGCGACCGTCGATCGAAGAAGGACAAGGCCGCGGTACAGCGGAGTTCCAAGGCGAAGACTTCGAAGAAGAATCTGCGACGCCGGAGCAGCAGTCACGGTAGTGACGAGCCGGAGGACCAAGACTCAATGGCCGAGTCGAATGGCCTTTCCGAAGATGGTGACGACGGTTTGTCGAACCATGCCAGCGATTCCGAACATCGTCCAGAGGAAGGGAAAGGAATTTCGCGGGGCAAGAAAATTACCTCCAGACGGGGCGGGATAACTTCGTCTGCCTCGCGAAGAGACAAGGACGCGGAGCCCGAAGAAGTCGCAACGCGGCGCGGGCCGCGGTGGGAGGAGTTGGAGGAGCTGAATCCGACCAACTACCTCTTCAAGAAATTACTTTCGTACCGAACGTACCGCTTGCGGAACCCACAGACATATTTGTCAAGTTCCCGGCGGACCGCCGTGCGAAAAATTAGGAGAGATATTCCGCCTAAGGTGAAGAAGGACAACACGTTCACAGGTGAGGACGGAGTCCTTGTGTTGGATTTTTTGGCAAAATTAGTTCAAGAGTTCGATACTCAAGAAATGAACGAGGGGCAAGCGATCCGCTTGTTGCCCGAATTTCTAAGCGGCGTCGCCTTGAGACAGTACACTTCGGTGTCTCAGACGGCCGGGTCCCATCACGGAAAGGTGTCCGTTTGGCCGGAGGCCGTACAGTGGTTGTTGAGGAGTTTCGCAACCGATGAGGCCATCCGTCAAGCCGTGCTCGCATTGCAAGAGGTTCAGCAAAGACCGTCTGAAGACGAGATGGAATTTTATATCCGTCTGACGAACGCAAGCAATCGATGTGGAAACGTATATTCGATGGAAGAACAAATGACGATGTTTATTGAAGGACTCGATTCGAGTATCAAGCCGATGGTATCTCAATACCGACAAGACAATCGGGAGGTTTCGTTTTTGAGACTAGATAATTACGCGAAGGCGCATGGCTCGGCGAGCCGCGCTAAGGACAAGAAGACCAATAAGGTCACGATTCAGACGCCGTCGACGATCAGGGCGGGTAAGAAGCCGAGGGCTTCTTATCTCAGTCGCAAAGGTCATGCCGCCGTCCATTTAGCCGAGTCCATTTCCGCGTCAGATGAGCGCGGTGCCCACGGAAGCAGCGAAAATCATTATGAAGGAGCATTGGTAGCCGAGGGCGGGTTTACTGAGCCATCGGAAGGCTACGGACACGAGGACTACGGAGCAGGCGGGTCGTCAACTTTACCGACGCCCACATACACGACGGAGTCGTTTTCAGAGCCCACGGATCCCGTGATGATGTTTCGGGGGCGCGGCCACACGCCGGCGCCGCCCATTCCGATGGAAGACAAGGGTACGGCGTTTCGAAGGCCAGGCTGGATGGGAAGGCCGCAACATCAAGGAAGGCCGGCGGCCCGTGGAGGACCTAGGCCACAATATCCCGTCAAGAAGCACGGACTGGTGTGCTATCATTGTTACGAAAAGGGGCACGCCGCGCCAACGTGCATTCTTTCCCTCCGGGAAATGCACCGAGTTTTGGAAAATTATGAGGCGTTGTCTCCAATGGAGAGGTTAGGGATACCATCGACGAGGTACCTGAAGGTCAAGAATTGGTTCGATTCGCAGACGGCGAGCACGCCGAGTGCTTCAACGCCGAGGCCGAACCAGCCCTTCAGAAGGCCCGCCGCAGGGCCTGCGTCGTCGGACGTGAGAAGGAACCCGCAGCGGCAGGAAAACTAGAGAGGGGAATCTCGCATGAGCCGCGAGAGGCACAGGGTTGACGTACTGTGCCCGGGGCTCAGCCCCGTTCCCCGTCTCTAAAGGAAAAATTTGGCCCCGATGAGGAGGTTGTTGGGTGGGTGGATAAGCCCAAAGGGCCAGCTCAAGTCAAGAAAATTTTGAGCCGAGCCAGAGATCATCCGTTGGAAGAAGTTCGAAGACCCTGGTATATGGTTAAGCGAAGGGAGTGTCCCGAGAAGATTTTGGTTCTTGCGCGAAAAAACTATAAAGTTTACGCGGACATTGGACCAACAGTTGGATTGATGAGCCGGGTGTTGTCTGTACTAGACACCGGCGCGGGACCAAACCTTGTGCGAAAATCGGAACTCCCGGCTGGGATGGAATCTGTAGTGTCCTACGGACCGACCTGAGACATTGGCGACGCGAATAGCAGGCCACTCCAGACTTTCGGAACCATCAAGATGCCCGTGAGACTTGGACGATTTGTGGCTGCTGCCGATTTTATTGTGTGCGAAAAGCTCGCGGTACCGCTAATTCTGGGCGCGGACTACTGTGACCGGTTTGTGGAAGCAATTTATCCAAGGAAGAAAACGGTTGAGTTGGCGGATTTCTCGGAGGTTCCGATAGTTAGGCGGTCCTCGACGAGAAAAGGGAAGGAGAATCTCGTCCCGGGAGAGGACGAGAATGATGGAAGGGTGGAGCGAATTTCCCCTAAGGTGAAAGTGGTACGAGCCACGACTATCGAGCCAGGGACGCAACGCGTCGTGGAATGCACCTCGAAGAGGGCGGGCTGGGTTGTGGTTCAGCCGTACTCGTCGTTGTACGAAAGGCACGGGTTGACGTGCACGAATGGTGTCGTTGAGGTTGAGCCTGACAGGCCATTTCGTTTACTCGTTGCGAATTTTAGGACGTACCCTGTCAGGGTGCAAAAAGGCCAGGTGGTGGCAGAATTATTACCGCATCCGAGAGCCGCGCTCGAGAGCAAAACCACCATTGGTGAAGTTCTCGGAATTCAAGAAAGGAAGAAGGAAAATGTTCCTAATTCCACCAAGAGGCCTACGGGCGAGACAAGATGCGAATCGTCGGATCAAGGCCGCGAGGACCAGCCTGGCGAACGGTCGGCAGGGCTCTCCGCGTCGGCATCTACGAAGCCGCAACGCAGGATTGAGCCGCCGCCACCGGAAGTGGAGGAACTCGACCTGAGCCACGTGCCCGACCGGCTGTGCGAAGAATTCCGTCCGATGTTGAACTTTGTCAATGTTACAACTTTCTCCAGAGCATTCATTGACATCACTCCCTTCAGGAAATCTAGAAGACTCGGTCTCGGAGAGGCGTACACCAGCGAGAGAACGTTCGCGACAAGGTCCATTCACGCCGTCAGAATAGTACCCACTACCTTCGGAAATCGTAACACTGCGGTCCGCAGACAGTGAAACACCTTCGCATTTTGCAGTGATTCTGCGGGACATCACTGCACCGCAGTGATGGTTCACACAAATTTTAAGTGATTACATCACTCAAAACATATCCTTTTCTACCTGCTGATGACTCATCAGCAGGTAGAAAAGGATAAATAGTGATGAGTGGTCATCAGTGATGACCACTCATCACTATTTCTGAGTGATCAAAAAATCATCACTCTGGGAGCATAGGGTTAATATGCCCGTCGTGGAGATATCATGCCAAAGGAAAGCGACCTCCAGGCTGATCGATGTGCGAGAAATATGTTTTGAAACATTATACGGGAAGCCCATGACCTTATCTGGTCGTCACTTTCTGGAGGACATTCAACAGTGGACTTTTCGGCGTCAAAACGGCCAAAGAGTTGTATGATAGGATCTGTTACAAGACGAAACGCCTGATCGACCGCTGGCGTGAGAACACGCGTAATCAGTTCACGTCTTCATTCAAGGCAATGCATCGATCCATGATCCTTTCCAAGGATGCTACAAGGTACATCAACGTCATCTGCAGTTTTCCGACGCGCATTGCTTGTGTTGGAAACCAGACTAAAAATATCCCCAAAGGCCAAATTATTCGAAGCCTCTCTGATTATCGCATCAATATGCCATTGGCACTCGTAACAGATGTCAACTCACAACAATTTTGTGTGCAACATGCAGACAAAATGGCTAATATGATCGCCAGACTGGAGCATATGAGTCATCTGGGTCCTCCGTGGCTTCGATGAATCCCTCTCATATCGATGTCACTGATGCAGCTAATAGTTGGGCATTGATACATACATTATAAGATATTGCATGGCGATTCTGATAGTACAATTCAGGTACAGGGATATGAATTCATGGTGAAGTCCAGCATTGACCGAGTGGTGGATGAAGCCGTCCGAGAAATGAAATCCGTGAGAAAAGCAGATTTGCAAGAATGTGACGATGAAAATATCGAACATACGGGGCTTCTTCGCTCTGTATTGCACGTCATAGAACTGATGAAGCAAGTTGTTTTGGCCATGAATGACACTTTGCCGATGACCGCAACGATAAGCGATACTTACCGGCGAGAAACTCGCGAGGCGTGGTCAAATGGCTCTGGTGCTGTTCATAGAGATAGAAAATGGAACGCAGATTGTACTTTCAATTTATACAACGAAAGAAGGGCGCTGTACTCAGACGTGCAAGACAAGACGCTGAATACGCCTTGGTGTGTGATGATGTTGCAGCTCTCAGAATGTTGCGATAATGAACAATCCGATCTCGAAAAATGAGAGAGCATGCCATCTCAGACTTTCTAGCCGAGAGATGCTGCAGGTTGTTGTTGGAGTCTCTAGAAACTGAACCAGCTTTTTCTGCATCTGCTGCTCTGAAGGACAAGACAAAATGGTACGTCAATACACCATTTGACCGTAGTGCGTCGTCCCAATTTCGTGACACGCAGATGCAAAGTCGCGTCTTGGCCACATGGGATGCTTTAAGAGTTGCCAGCTCTCCTGCGGCGGATGAACGCGTGAAGCTGCACCGAGATCGGACGAGCCCGATCCCTCAGTTTCTCACATCGCCCAAACTAGCCGTTTAGACGTGAGTGCAAGAGCACTTGGCGTCGATTTGGGCGGGGAAATGCCTTTTAAAGATCTCATCGAGATGCCGCACATTCTTTCTATATTTACCTCAGAAGGTCGTGTCTTCTTCGACAAGCGCATTGAGGTGTACCTGCATAAACGCATGTCCAGCACAAACAGTATTTCTGACGTCGCAAGGAGAGATGAAACCGGCGCAGAGTGTAAAAGTCTGTGCACAAGCCGGGGCTGTAGATAGTCAAAAGATCGTACATAATGGAATGGCAGAAGTGAAAGAACATTCAAACTAAGTACGGCCATCTATTTGAAGTTGTAGATAGTCAAAATATCGTACAAAATAGAGTTTCAGAAGTGAGAGAACATTCAAGTTAAGTGTGGCCATCTATTCGAAGCTGTGACATCGTCGCAAAACAAACTCCTTCCCGAAACATAGTGAAAAACTGAGATAAAGACATTAAGTTCACACAACAACACCACAAGGTACCCTGGGCTATAACTACAAAGAATGTTGGATATCGCTACTACATATACTGTGCACATCCCTCTCTACCTGTCTCCTGGCCAGGGGGCACTCCCTTTACCACAAAGAAGAGGCATTCTGTATATTCAGGGCATGTAGATGCTCATTTCCTACGTCTTTTTCGTCTGCTTATTGTTCGAGAGATACTGTATAGAAATGGCTATATGTATGTATGTATCAATATGTATGTATCAATGCACCAAGCAAAATTTTCTGAATGGTGAACGAATAATATGGGGTGGGAAGGTTTGAGCGCCAAATCGCTCTGAAATGGAGTTCTTCCAGGGGGGTACGGCGAACATCAATTTTCGTTGTTGCGAATAAGAGAACCTCCGAAAGAACCCCATAAAATATACAATATTTCTGATGTACTGTGGATGACCAGGCTATAGACCGCCTCGTTTCGTTGGCTACTGTGTACCGTTTCAGGTCTTTCCCACATATCTGAGGGCCATTCCATTCATCGTGATTGGCAATCACGCAATCACGCAATCACGTCAATAAATGGTGCCTGCTCCCTTGTGGTTGGGTGTTTATATTACGTTTCCTAAGAAATGGTCATGCTCATTAAAGAAATAAACAATCGACTTAAAATTAATCTTGTGCAACAACTTTCTGTAATGCTCCTTGCAATTCTAGAAGATTTAACCCCATTCAAATATTCGTACATTTCGAAATGATAATCAACGCGCTGCTTGTGCAACCCAGGGTTGCACATGTGAGAAAGCCAGAAAGCAGGATCTAGTAGATCCGATCTACTCTCTTTGCCGTGCCATCATTACCTCCTTTGAAACCTTTGCCCTTCCAGAGCCGTGGAAATGTGCTTACAGCTACAAGTAGCACACGTTGAGAAAGGAACGATGCAGAACGACGTTAAATTAATGTCGTGATCACGTGATTGCGTGATTGCATGATTGCCAATCACGATGAATGGAATGGCCCTGAATGCTGTCACTCTTTATTCGACGTGCCCCATCACGGACGTGTCTGCCTTTTTCGGTTAGTTCTGGAAGTTTTTTGTCAGCTTACACACTGACCTTCCCCCCCATCTCTCAGAACCTCTATTTCAACATGTATCATACCGTCCCGGAGGAACAACGTTCTTTATAGGGTACGGGGCTCTGCTAATAGGTAGGGCCCCCTGTACCCGAAAGGACAGCAATGAAAGTCAGGGAATGGTACAGCACTGAACAGCAAGCAAGAAATCCACACTCTTAGACCGAATTCCTGTAGCCAAACAATGGATTGAGATGGAAGAATATGTCGTCATGGACTGGCCTGCCCGATACCCAGGGCTGAATCTAATAGAGAATTTATGAGGCGTGCTTGCTAGGAGGGTTTATCCCAGACACTCAAGTACAAAACGTTCGACGACTTCAAGCGGTGTGTGATTTCCGCATGGACAACCATATCAACAATGACGCATGCCATTCGGCTAAATGTCGTTACAGGTTGTGACAGGTCCCGAACGGAAATCCCGCAGAGACGCATACAGGCTTACGATATCAGATGTGGTGATGTCCGTTTGGGCCTGCCAATCGTCGAAGGTGAGCACACCTTTGTAATGTTTGTATATGTTGAGTCGTAGCCACTCTGCAGTACGTAAGTCTACATAAGTGTAGCTGTGAGTCTCGAGTTTAAAAAAAGAAAAAGTTTTTATCATCTTGAGTACTAGAGCACCACTGTTACCGTCATTGGATAACAGGAAAGAATGATGGAGTGGATACAGAGGAGGAGTGTGGCACCTCACGGTCGAGGACCTGTGAGTTAGGGAGAAAGGAGACGCGTCTCTAGAGAAAGAAGAGGTCAAGGAGTTCTGGCTTTATTGTAGGAGGGTTAAGGGCTATACATATATATATGTATGTAGGTCGCCGACGATTGTCGCAGAAGGATCTCCAGCAATAGTACAAGGCTCACTTCTTCAACTCTATTGACAGCACAGTTCTAGACCTCAACTCCTCTACTCCGGTTCTATGAAAGAACCACGTAACCAGTTAGCAGTCTACTGTGGTGACACGCATAGGAAATAACTTTCAGTATATTCGGACCCGTAGTCAATGGCCCGTATATATTATGCTGCAGTACTGATCGCCTCAATTCAGCGGAATTGAGGCCGACTACCTCACATGAACTAGAACGCCATGCCACCGCAACTGCACATGACGTGCAATATAAAACGGTCTTCGTGCGGAGACGCTAGCAAAAATAAAGACAACGAACAAAGTTTGAAAGGTTATGGGGCCCAGTAATCTCTAACCTGCGCTATTCGTTCACAATCGTTTCAATTCTCGTGGTCCTGCAGCTTTCGCGTTTACCAGTACGCAGTTGAACTCTCAACATGTCTGATCAAGATCGTCCTCGAATTAAACCCTTAGAGGAGAAGGACGACTACCGACTTTGGAAGATCCACGTTGAAGCCGCTTGCGAAGCAAAAGACGTCCAGGTTGCACTTGTCAATGAAACTGCACCTGACGGGACTCCATTGGTTGCATTTCAGAGCATGCAGCGCAGAGCAAGCAACATTATAATCCACGCTGTGACTGACAAACCACTTCGCGTAATACGCTCCGATGTTGGAAACCCTTTCCGAATGATTTCGAAGCTAGATGAACGGTATGATTCGAAGTCTACAGCTACCCGAATCTCTCGGATGACTGAGCTGATGTCTTTACGCTACACTAGCCTACGCAGAAACATTGGGTCGCACATTGATGAAATGGCAGCTCTTCTGGAACAACTGGAGAGCATGAACACGAAGATGCCAGACGAGCTGGCTATTGCATTGCTCATCTCTTCAATCGATGTGGCAGAGATGGCACCAGTGACCGCGGCTATCAAGACCCTTGCTGACAGAAACGCAACATGGGAATCTGTCACGGCTCGCATCATTGAAGAGCACATGATTCTCAAGAGCAAGGGTTGCAGCAATGAACGACTCACTGTGGCCGGGGTTGCAAAACAACAATGCTCCATCTGTAGAAAGTCCAACCACTCGACTGCTAGGTGTTTTCTGAATCCTGAAAATCCACACAATCGTCTTAACGTTGGTGAAAAAGGACAGAACAGACCTACTTCAAATCAGAGCACTTCGCGACAGGCTAACAGGGACACACGAAAGAAGACCAATGCACATGTTCGCTTGGCAATGGCGATCACGAAGGACAGCAAAGCATCTAAAGTCGACCAGTTGATGCTGGACTCGGGAACTACCTCGCATATGACCCCAGACATTGAACAACTGCATAACAAGCAACCCTGCAACGTCAACATTTCGCTTGGAGACGAGTCCACCGTCAAGGCTACCTCCACGGGTACTAGGGTAGTACATTGGGCAGCGCATGACGTTGTCACTAAGGTATCTCTATCTAAGACACTGGCATCTGACAAGTTGGCATTGAGCCTACTTTCCGTGCCAGCCCTAGCTGCAAAGGGGCTGTATGTATTGTTCACTTCTGAAGAAGCACTCATCATCGACTCTTTGGATAACTTTCGTGTTATTGGCAGTGCCCCCAAGCAGAAGGACGGATTGTACTACATTACGTCACAGAAATGTCCTGAGGACGCACATCCTATCAACATGGACGATGAAAAGGTGAGAACCATGATGGCTGTTGTCAAAAATGCAGGCAGTAATGCACATTCTGACGATAGTATTGATGACTCTGATGACCATATGAGTGAGGCATTGTTACCTTGTGACAGTGACGAAAACCCACCTCTGATGAGTGATGAAGAGTCGGAATCAGACGATGAAGAGGAATTTGACATGGGAAAAATGCAGATGTGTGATCCTGTCACTGAACAGAATATTTCTTCGTCCATACCAGAGTCTCCACTTGGAACAAGCTCAACGCAAAGGCGTTCTGTTTCCATATGGCATAACCGCTTGGCACACGTAGTATCAGAGAAAGAAATCAGCGGTATGCTGAAAAACGGTATTCTTGCCAACGCCTCTTCTGACAAGGTGAATTGTGATTCCTGCGCAAAGGGGAAGTTTCGAAGATTTTATTCTGGAAGCTTAACCAAAGCCACGGAACCAGGAGTGCTTCATGTAGACCTCGTCGGACCCGTGAAACCCATGTCGAACTCACGTCAAAAATACATGCTTACACTTGTAGATGAGTACACTAGGCACATTTCAGTTCGCTTTCTGCACTCCAAGCGAGACACATCGAACGACATCTTGCAGCATGTTGTATTCTTCCAGAGGCAGTCCGGTTTTACTTTGAAACGTCTGCACAGCGATGGGGGCAGTGAGTTCTTCACGGCGCAAAGAAAACTGCGCAAGAAAGGGGTTTCAATCACTACGAGTACTCCATACACACCGGCATCAAACGGGCTTGTGGAAAGGACGCAAGGTGTTCTAATGTCGTTTGCTCGAACATCTTTGGCACAGTCAGGGCTTCCGTTGCAGTACTGGCCATATGCTGTAGACCACGCAGTGTCTTGTAAGAATGCTGTCAAGCACTCTACAACCGAACAAGTCCCACACGAGTTGCTTTTTGGGGAGTATCCCTCTTACGTGTATCACCTTCGTCCATTCGGGTGCAAGGCTCTCTTTGCTCCAGTGCAGAAGAAAAGGGAAAAGTTTGCAACACGCCTGGTTGACGGAATTTGTTTAGGGCATCATGGCGGGGGAATTTATAGAATTCTCTCACAAAGCGGCACGTACCTCACGAAGCATGTACGATTCTCGGAGAACGAGTTTCCGGGACTGTCCTTGTTCGCCACACAGAAGTTGCAGAAGACTAACCACCGGGATGTTCACAGTGGTGAATATGACACGGATCCGGAAGACGACGTTAACCACGCCGAAAATGAAGTACAGGTGTCAGTTGAATCTGCAATTGATGCAGTCACTTACCATCCGCCCGTATCAAGCACATCAGGAGAAGATGATGAACCAGACACAGATGATTATCCTGCAGCGCATTCACACGACTATAACCTTCGCCCCAGAGCCAGTATAGCAATTCCGGAATGCATCAGCACCCCAGACGACCCTACTATCAAAGAGGCTCTTCAGTCCGCGGAGGACAAGTACTGGAGGAAGGCAGTTGCAGAAGAGTTTGGAAATCTTCTGGACGCCGGTACATGGAAGGAGGTTCGAAAATTTACCCATGCTGTACGACCGTTACCGTCTGTATTCATCCTTAAGCTGAAACGGAATGAAGATGGAAAGCCCTCTAGATTTAAAGCTCGTCTTGTTGCGCGCGGAAATCTGCAACGAGCCGCAGTGGAGTCTTATGCTGAGACGTACGCTCCGGTGGCATGCTTTGAGCTCGTGCGTCTTCTGCTCACGCTTTCCAAGGGCCTAAGATGGAGCCGCCGACAGTTAGATGTGACTGGTGCATTTCTATACGCCACACTTCCTGAATCTATGTCAATATATTTGAAGCTGCCACTTATTCCAGGCGTCGAGCACGCTGACGGGCGCATTGTCAAGCTTGTCAAGTCTTTGTATGGTCTCAAACATGCTCCGAAGCTGTGGTATGAATATCTCGCTACAGCCTTGAAGAAGCTTGGGTTTGAGCAATGCCTGTCTTGCGATTGTCTCTTCACTCTTCGCCGCGGCCAGCAAATGGTCATTGTCCTCGCATATGTCGATGACTTGGCACTATTTGGAACAGATGAACTCATCGAGGATGTCGTCGCACAGTTGCATCTTTCATTTAAGTTGAAAGATTTGGGAGAACTATCATACTTTCTAGGGGTCCGCATCACTGACACGAAAAATGGAATCCTACTTTCGCAACTCTCCTTCATCGAGAAAATTATCGAAAAAGCCAAAATGTCAGATGCAAAGCCAACTAAGACACCGCTTCCAATGGGACACGCGCTCTACAACGAAAGGAAAATTAGAACGCAGTCTGAAGAAGACGAAATGCAGAACGTCCCGTACAGAGAGATTCTAGGTTCACTCTTGTTTCTAGCGACAAGAACGCGGCCTGACATTATTGCATCAGTCTCTATGCTTGCGAAGTTCGCCGATTCACCCTGCACGGAACATTGGAAAGCCATGAAACACGTGGTGTGTTATCTCATCAGCACGAAGGATCACGGTTTGCGTCTCAATGCTTCAGCATCTATCACGCTTAAAGGCTGGTCTGACGCAGACTGGGCCCGTGACCTAGACCGACGTCGCTCAAGGTCAGGCTTTGTTGTGACTGTGAACGACGCTCCGATCATATGGTCATCAAAACTGCAGGGAAGCGTGGCGCTCTCAACATGCGAAGCAGAGTTCATCGCCCTTGCTCAGTGTGCGAAGGAAGTTGTGTGGATACGGGAATTACTTCAAGAAATTGGGGTTATGCAGCACGATGTGCCTCCGACAGTCATCTTTCAGGACAATCTAGGCACGATTGCGTGGACTGGGGATGTGCAAGGACTCCGAAACGTGAAGCACATCGGAATTAAGTACAACTACCTAAAGGAACTAGTACAGAGCTCAAAAATGCAGGTACTATACACGCCCTCGTCTGAAAACCGCGCAGACTCGTTGACAAAAGCATTGGTTGGCTCTACATTTCATCAACATCGCGCGTGGTTACAAGTTGAAGCAAGCAATCCTCGAGGGGTCATGTCGCAGAAGGATCTCCAGCAATAGTACAAGGCTCACTTCTTCAACTCTATTGACAGCAAAGTTCTAGACCTCAACTCCTCTACTCCGGTTCTATGAAAGAACCACGTAACCAGTTAGCAGTCTACTGTGGTGACACGCATAGGAAATAACTTTCAGTATATTCGGACCCGTAGTCAATGGCCCGTATATATTATGCTACAGTACTGATCGCCTCAATTCAGCGGAATTGAGGCCGACTACCTCACATGAACTAGAACGCGATGCCACCGCAACTGCACATGAAGTGCAATATAAAACGGTCTTCGTGCGGAGACGCTAGCAAAAATAAAGACAACGAACAAAGTTTGAAAACGGTCCTATACACATGTACAACAGGCACGTGCTACAGTAGTTTGTCCTGGTTGATGACATAACGACGGCCAACGATGAATGGAACAAACGGCAAGGCCGAGTTTGCACAAATCTTCAGTGAATGCCCTCTGGAATAAGTTTACAGCTCAGGACATCTAGACTGTAAGGACTTTTATACAACAGTGGGCGACTCCGAAAAACATAAATTGTGTACACACAAATTTCCTTGTGTATGTGTGTCGTATTTTGTGCCTTGGCACGGAAATGCATGTGAACAAAAATTTGTGTAAGACACATTTAATGCCAATTCACCCTCAGTGAGGTGTCAGCACGCCGGCGGACGGATTGCGGTACCCCCTTCACGCCCTATCCTATGATACCCAAATGAGAAATCTCCTCCTTGTTTTGCTGTTGCAACGCGCAAAAAGGCAACGCACCATCACTTTTCGTCACCGCCTCAACACGGAAGGGCGAAGACGACGAGACAGGCGGATAACAAGGAGTGCATTGCAACACCCCTCTACATCTCCATTTGCCGTTTTGTTCGGTTCAGGATGTGACCAATCCCTTATCACATTTTGCGGGTTCGATCACGCTTCTTTTCGCTACCTCCTCCCCCTGTTTGAACCCCTTTATCTTCGCTTCACACCTTACAGCTCTGACGGATTTATTCGCGTCATCCCGCGACGGCGCACGCGAAGGGGAAGACCTCGGTCGCTATCGGCTGTCCACTGCTTAGCTCTGACACTTTGTTGGTACAGGACAAGGGGTTCTAGTATGGTCTTGTCAATGCTATTAGGCATAACTGCTTCTGTTTGCTCTATATTTTTACGATTCGGTCGCCGCTTGTTGAGGCGCGTCCTCAACTCTGATCATAAAGCTCGCATTAAAATGCCCACAGCGCAAGAGATTAGTGATTACAAAGAAGCCATTTCCGCAAAGTACTCTCTTCTTCAAGATGTGTATGCCATGGCGGATGGACTGAAGCTTTATCTACAAGAGAGCGGGAACGGTGTAATTCAGAACATGTTTTACAATGGGTGGCAACATGATCACTACGTCGGAAACGTACTTGTTTTTGTGCCTTCCGGCGTAGTGATCGCGGCAGCGTACAATGCTCCCGGGTGTCTCCATGACTCGGTTATTGCCGAATGGGGCAATGTATATCGAAAACTTGAGGAAAAATTTGAAAATCATGGTGCGACGTGCGTTGTAGATTCTGCGTTTAGTAAGGGAGACTACCCTTTTCTTATCAAATCTGCGCAAGATATGCCAATGAGCAGTGACCGAAATGTTCATCAAAAGGCGCAGCAAGCGACATCCGTCAGGCAAGCATCGGAGTGGGGAATGAGAGCCTTTCAAGGCTCTTTTCCGAGATTGAAAGATCGTTTTTGCTATGAGGAGCGAGGCGAGAGGAAGATCATACTCCATCTCGCCATTTTGCTCTTCAATTTGAGAACCCGGTTGGTTGGCATCAATCAGATACTCAATACCTACATGCCATATCTGGGCGTCGATGCGAACCATTTGCTGTTTCGAAACGTATGAGAGGCCACCACTCGCCTCTACACATTTCGCGAGCACTGAGCGGCACGCGAGCAGCGCGACTGGCTTGGCAGAGAGGTGGCCGGCGCGTTCGATGGTGGCCTGCACAGGGGAGTGACGGGCCAAGTGAGCGGGGTAGCGGTGGGTCACTTGGGGGTAGACATGCAGCGGGCCGGAGACAGGGAGCGGGGGTTTGATGTGGGAAGTATGCGGGGGCGTGCGCACAAGGACCCACAGGCCCTTGTACAGGGGCGGGGTGGTGTGCGGGGGGCGGTGTGTGCGGGAGAGGTGAGCTGTCAGGACGGCTCGCCCAGCATCGGGAGCGGGCGGAGGCTCGCGGTGGGGCGCGTGGGGCCGTATGTGACCAAGACGTGGGCAAGGGCGGGGGACAAAGCTGGGAGGGTAGCGGTCGGGGTGGACAGCGTGAGCGTGAAGAGGACGAAGCGGGTGGCGCCGATATTGCTCTCGGTCAGAGGGGTGGAAAGGTAGGTCGCCGCGTGAAGGGTTTGAGCGAGAGTAGAGAAATGGACATGTCAGGGCCATCCCCCGCGACACCACTCGATGTTTGCAGCAAAGGATAATGCCAAAGCTTGGGATGTTGATAGCAACCGGTGCTTCCATTTTAATTTCCAGGTTTTTTTTGCCTTCTCATTGTGTTCTTAGCATCTCCAGGTATCTCACCTTCTCACCTGCCTGTTAAAGGCAAGTCACTGTGTGATGTGAATATATATACACAGTAAAAACAGGAAGACAGACCAAACTCTATCAAGCGTTTAAGAAAACGACGAACAACTGGCGCATCGCCTTGGACTCGTGCCGCTGAAGATCGACCCGCGGCCTTTTGAGTATTGGGAAAAGGGTCTACCGGTGACAGTGGCGAATACTGTGAAGTTAAGCTGGCGGACAAAGTGTGAGCTTAACCCGTCTGCGCCGAGAGATGGTGAGGCCCCCCCTAACGTCTTGTACAAAAATTCCAGCGTGTTAAGCGGTTCAATTGAACATGTCCCGTTCGGAGGTCATGAACAAAGTAAGTTCATCGGCAATGAAGTACCAAGGCCTGTTCACGAGAATATTCTGCTATGTAAATTACAGCCTGGACAGGAAATCCATGTTGAAATGGATGTCACGAAAAACATCGGCAGGGAACACACGAAGTGGTCCCCTGTTGAGACAGCTGGTTACAGGATGCTTCCAGAAGTGAATTTGAAAACTCGCGTTGTTGGTGCAACTGCGAGAAGACTTGTGAACGTATGTCCGGCGAAGGTGTTTGATATTGATGACGACGTTGCGGTTGTGGCACGACCACGGGATTACCGCCTTGCCCCGTGTGAGCTGCTGCGTCCGACCCTATTTCCCTGTTCTCCGCTTTGCCGGGCCGATCCACCTGCGTTCCGATCTGGGCAAACAGCGCCGCTTCCATCGCCGCCTTGTTCTTGGCCTGTTTTCTTAGCCGCTTCTCTTCGCGCCTTTTCCGTCTCTCTTCCTTGGTCTCCTTGCGTTTCTGACTGGACTGGCTCGGAGTTTGTGCCGCCACATCTGTCTGAGACACTACATCCGCCTGAGTCAGCACGCCGACCTGACTTGCCTCCGCTTGACTCGCCTCCGCCTGGCTCGCCTGACTCGCCTCCGCCTGGCTCGCCTCTGCATGACTCGCCTCTGCTTGACTCGCCTCCGCTTGACTCGCCTCCGCTTGACTCGCCTCTGCTTGACTCGCCTCCGCGCTCGCCACCGCCGCCCCGTTCGCTTCGTCGTGCCTCAGCGCGACCTGCACTTGCTCGAACTTGACGCTCCGCGCCTCGACCTTGGGCGAAACTGTCTTACTGCGGTGCCGCTGGCTCGAGGTGTGCTTTTGTTTCTTCTTCCTGCCCGTTTTCGGGGATGGAGTGGAGACCGGCGGCAGGGCGGTTCCAAACGGGCTTTGCGAGAGTGCGTCGCCAAAGACGTTGGAGCTGAAGGGGTCGTCCTCTAAGATGGCGGAAGCTCTCGCGCGGGAGCCGGAAGAGCGTCTGCTAGCGGCGAAGACATCGACAGTCTTCGCGGGAGGTGTCTCGCCACTGGGCAGCAGGTCAGCGTTGGCGCTCGTAGGTTGGTTGTGGATGTCAAGCAAATCGTCGGCGGGAATGGAAAGTTGGGCATCTGGGTGCTGCACGCCGAGCGGCTCGTCGGGACGATGTGTTTCGCGGCGAATGTCGTCGTTGAGCGAAGCGTGAATCTGGAAAAACCCGGTGTGGGAAGGCTTGATGCCCTCTACTACAAAACGAATGTGGCGCCCTAGAGTGACGTGTTGATTAAATGGTGATGTCTCGTTTACACAGCGCCATCTCCTTACGAGGCCGTCCTCCCCAAAGTGATAGTCATATGCGTAAACGTGGCGCAGTGGTTCAAGAGGAAGCACGGCGTGAAACGCGTGCAAGACGGAAAGACCGACGTGATCAGGGCCTACGTGCTTGACGACGCCGACGAAGACGGTGCCGCGCGGAGGGGAGAAAACGAGCAGGCGCGCAGTGGCGACGATATGGGCATAAGGGGAGGCGCCGACGATGGAGGACGGTGGTGCGTGCTCGAGGACTCTCCGCGATGGTTCGGTTGCGTGGGAAGGGGCGGCCAGTTGCTTGTAAGTTGGGGCATGTTAGCGGCATGTTAGCAGCGAGAATGTTGTTGGCAGAGGAGGTTTGGGGGCGGCGCTCGGCCGTCCACACGTAGAGGGCTCCCAATTCATGTGGCAAGCATTGAAAATGGAGCAATGCTTGCCACATGACCTGGAGGGGGGGTGATGTTGCTTGATGTGGTCACAGCATGGGTTTTGGGGGGAGGTTGCGGGGAAGTGGGGGCGAAGGTGGGCAATGGAGCGGGGGATGAGCAAGTTGCACAAAAAGTGCGTGCCATGACCGAGGTGCTGGAGCGATCGTCCCACGAGGTGGCTCTCAGCCACGTGACACTGTATTCATTCAGCAAGGCGGATATTTTACGGGTCTCCTGGTTGCTGCGATTTTGTCAAGTGGCAAGCATTACAGATGAAGCAATACTTGCCACATGCCTTGGAATGGGGGATATGCTGCTTGATGTGGTCACAGCATGGGTTTTGAGAGGAGGTTGCCGGGAAGTGCGGGCGAAGGTGGGTAATGGGGCGAGGGATGAGCAAGTGGTGCAAATGGTGCGTACGATGATGGAGGAGCTGGAGTGGATGTCGCAAGAGGTGGTCGTCAGCCACATGACAATGTGCCCACTCAGCAAGGTGGATATCTTACGGGTCTCCTGATGGCTGCGATTTTGCCAGGTACATCATCAAGGCCTGCATAATCGCATCGCGATTTTTTCTGGACTCCTCCCTCTGTTTTTCAGCTTCATCTCGTTCGTCTTGTCTCCTTTTTCGTTCCTCCTCCCGTTCATAGGCTCTACTTCTTGCTTCTTCATCCCGCCTCTCTCGAGCCTCCTGCCGCTCCCGTTCTGCCCTTTCCCGCTCAGTAATCCGGAATTCGCGTTCCTCTATAAGGGAAGCTTGCATAATTGCCACCAAATCGTCATCTTGGGTGTGACTACCGTGGCGTGATCGTTTATGCACAATTGGAAAGGCAGGTGATATTGTAGATGGTGACGAAGACCTTACAGGAATACCGCCTTCAGCATCATCACCTTCGTCAGCATCTCTTGGACTGTTTGATTGGTTATTTTCTTCTACCCTCATATCTTCCGCAGATCCATTTCCATCCAAATCACTGCAGTCTCCATCTCCTAAATCTACCCTTGACGTCATATCTTGCCTAAGCTTCTTTGCACGCAGTACTGAAGCAGGGATTCTCGGGTCTCCTGTTGGGGCTTTTTTCCTGTAAAGAATCGCAAACTTGCGGCGCAGCGAGTCTGTAGTCCGATTCTTGTCTGGGTATCGTGTCTTGTGAATGCGGGTGACTGCATCCCACTCATCCCCTCCCACTGGCAAGTGTTCCTCTAGAATGTTTAAAAAGCTTTCCAGTTCTTGTTCTGTGAATGAAGCCCCACGCCCAGCACCATTTGATGCCCTTTTTCTTGCGGCATGAGTACGTTTCTGAACACCTCTAAGAACGCTTAAACGGCGCCGAGAAGCCTCCAGCGAGTAGCAAGCAGGTGAAGGGGGGGGATCTTGACAAGAAGAAAGCGGTGGACTGCGCGCGGGTAGAGAGACCGGCTGGATACTTTCATCGTCTGTCTCACGTGTTGACGGAGATGCATGGCCGTAGCCGTAAACATTACGGCCTTGGCGCACGGTAGGAGGGGTTGTTGCTGGGACGAAGGAGCCGCCGGCTTGGGGACAAATATCGGGTGCCGGCTCCTCGTCGGAGTCGGCAACATGAGCCATGTAGACGTTGGGCTGCGGGGTTGGACAGCGGCTGATACGACGGAGGGAAAGTGTGGAGGGAGGCCAGATCGAAATAGGAATGAGGTTGCCGAGGGGTGGGATGGGTTGATCGGACAGATCGCAGAGAAATATTTGAGCACATGGTATGATATAGGGTGGTATAGGTGGGTGCGGATGTGCGTTTGTGTCTGTGCACGAACAATTACATCGGGAGGGGAACGAAGAGCAAATCGGCGGTTTGTGTATGCACAAACACCTCCGACTCAATCAAAATCGGCGGATTTGCGCATACACAAAATGTGTTTTTATGTTTTTCGGAGTCGCCCAGTGTTCGCTGATAGATTTCTGATGACCAAACTTGTAGAGGCTTACCGTTGGTTTTAGATGATACGTAATTTTTATGGGGCACGGCCTGGTATGGTCATGTGTGTGCCTGTGTGCATGCTTTAACCGGAGACGAGGAGATGCAAACATACTGGTGCCTCAAGAGTCGAAGGGCATTCACGGTGGTGGGGCGAGAGGAGTGACAGTGGGCGTACGGATTCTCAAAAAGGTAGCACAATTTGTGGGCGCATTATTATACAGGGCATCCCGGGACATTCAAATATGAGTGCTGTGCAAACGCCATAGCCAAAAACGAGGAGGTGTGGGAAGTGGCTGTTACGATTGTTTAGCAGCGCGGGGCTCATGCTGAGCCGCCCTTTACATGACAAGAGCGTGAGTGTGGAGGAGGAGGCACAGGCCACCGTGATAGAGAGACGGGGGCATTGTCATGTTGAAGGCGGCGTAGAGGCGATATGCGGGGACTGGACTGTGGGTTGGTTGAGTGTGGCTTGGAGGGAAGGCCGGCCTCTTGACGACATCCAGCAAGGCGAGGCACCGGGATGCAACAGCGTACTGTCAAATGTACAGTATGGGCGGGGCGCAAGGTCCGCACCTGTCCGTGTTGGCGGGGGGGGGGGGGGGGGGGGGCGCTTGAGGAAGTTGCGACTGAAGGTACAGACTGTTGTTGGTCTTCAAAATAGACCAACAACAGTCCAAAAAACAGAATATTATTCTGTAAATGTAAGGTTGCTACGCGTGTGTTCAGCCGGTTCACTGCCATAAACATCAAATACAACCCTCTCTGCAATACATATGCCCCATGGGACGTGGTAGTGTGCTATACAGTATACTGTATACTACATCGAAGGGAATACAATTCAGAAATCATGAGACACATGTAAAGAATTTATGCTAGTGGGCCTACGGGCAAGGTCTGAAATGTCTTTCGCCTGCCTGCTGGTACATTTTCAAGGTACGGACTTGTACTGCACAGTATCCGTTGCGGACTTCATACAGTGTTTCTTCGTCTGATCTTGCGTTGTTGTAGTGATGCCCCACAGTAACTCAAAGACTGGTGACTTGCTCCGTCACTGCCATGTCCTCAAAATTCTCTATATACGCCTCATGAGTGTATGACTGTTGGCTGAAAGACACATGGCCCATCACTTGCTCATCTCAAGACTGCGTCATGCCTTTCTTTCCATTTGGAACTGCATCCTTTGGGACTTTATTCGTTAGAGGTGAATCGTGATTAAGCGTCCAGGGGGCTCTTCCAGGGGAGAACTCATGAGGTCTCCCGTCAATACTTATAGACTAAAAGTGGCCTTCGGGGAAACCCTTTGTAATTCGTCTTCCCTCACAGAACTCAATCAGCCTCCGCATCAAACTTGTTATATTTCGAAAAGCGGTTCATTCTCTTCGACTTTTTCCTACCTGCATGTGTCTTTCCTTTCAAGATGGACCATTACGAAATCAAGGAAGGCCATGATGATACCAAACTTGACTGGGCACCTGAACCTCGCAGAATAGTGGACTATCTGGTTGTCCTGCTGAATTTTCTGCTGTATATGGTCAAAACACGGAAACTCTCCAACTTTCGCTTTGCTAATATCACTCGAGATTGGGTCGCCAGCGTACAGCAATTTTCCAAGAAACAGTTTTGGAAAGTGTATGGTCGCGTTTCTGCACGATACAACTATCATCCCCAGCAACGATTCCACAATGCCATACGCAGATTTGATGCTAGTGAAGACCTCGCTGCACAAATGGCACAAACAGGGAACGCTGCGTTTTACTATAATGTTTGTGATCGTTCGGGTATCGCTAAAACCAACTATGCCGTTGACCTAACGAAAATAAGCGATCTCACCACCATCACAGCCTCAGCAGATTATCTCTTCCAGGAAGTGAGGGCCCGTAAGGGAGTTGAGTCAGCATGTGCCGCTCAAGGGTGTTTCATGAGAGGGTTCAGCCGACCCATCAAGGTGTTTGATCCCAGCGATTGGAACAGCTTCCGTACCGAGATTAGAGCTTACCAACGAGTCAATGATGACCTAATTGGAAAGAAGGAAGACGATGCGTTGTTGGTCGCGTTGTCTTATAAAGGAAAAGACGAAAACATTAACAGACGCATGAGGATCCTTAAACCAGACGGGTCTCCTGATGAAGAGTCAGGTGTACTGATGCAAGGAAAAGTGCAGAGGGACTCAGACTTCGTGGATGACTTCCGATGGAGTCAGGTCGTGAGATCTTGTATTGCTATGGCAAGAACACAAGGAAAGAGCCACGTCCGCATATGGATCGACCGGCTTGTAATGATGGATGTCGAAAAAGAAGAGATAAGTCGATTGTATGGCCTGTCGCCATGGGAGGAATTTGGACTTCTGCCATATGCACTTTTTCCTGTTATTCGTGTATTCAGCGGCAGGGAAGTGTATTATGGAACAGATTTCTGGAGAAAGTTGGAGACAGTTCTCGGAGTGGCTGGCAGAGGCCTTGTTGTAGACGATTACATGCTTCGAAAGTATGACAGAACAATTTTCTATAGCCCCTCTGTGTATGAAAGGCTTGCGGATGGGTTAAGTTGTATTGGGGGCAAGGGACTATATGTGAGGTCAACGACTCTTGCTTTGGCGACAGCCATTCTGACGGACGGAGTGAGCGTGCGAAAGTCGAATGAAGACATGAGAACAAAAGCTAGTGCCAGTGCCTGGAAAGCTTGGGCGCTGCGCACGATTGCTGAGGGGGCGTACAGCAAGGCCCATCCGTCGATGATGGCAGGACAAGAAGCATTCACGATAGGAATGGAAAGCTTTCAGACGATTGCGTTCTGGGAATCAATAGTATCTCGGAGCAAGGCGTTGGTGGGACAGAGCTATTTGGATATGTCCATTCAAAGATCTATGGAATGGAGGAGTAGCTCGCAATGGGACGGTGTGATTGAATGGACCGGGATGGTGGGAAGCAGTTGCTGGATACAAGATCGAGAAGAGATTGTTGAATTTTTGACAAGACAAAGTGAGATACGACTGTATGTGACACCGAGCGGGCATGTGGCTTCGACTGTTGAGCTGACTAGCCCTGTCAATTCTCATAAGAGAATGTTGGTAGTTGATTTATCACGCTTTTCGACGGCAACCGACGGGTATGTCACAGCCGTTGCTGAAGCGACAGGTCTTTGGGGTAAGAGTGTGACACCATGGTATCTGGTAGACAGGGTCAACCCCGATAACGACCAGAAAGGAGAAATTTCAGAGGAAAAGCTCATTTTCACGTATGAAGCTATGAAGAGAGAGCATGTCGTCCGTATATTTTTGCGGTGGGTAACACCGCTGGTAATCTTTCTCGTATTGATCTTGAACTTGCCAGGCGATTTCCGTGTGTTCCTCGCAGTCCTCGTGGCCTTCATGGCGCTTGCGATAATGTGTTACTATTTCTTTCCTTCATGGCCTTGGGTAGACAAACATGACGTCGGGGAAGCTCTATTCGACAATCTACGTCTGCATTGCTTGTTCCGTTCAGGGATCAAGAAGCATTTCCGGTTTTTGAACACCGTTCCGTACAATCAGGTCAAGTGGAACTAGTGCACGAACGGGGCATTGAGCTTAGCAAAGGCATGCTTTGTCATCAGCAGCAGGGGGTAAAATAGCCGTACGGTTTGTCAGGTTGTAATTCTCCGTAAGAAGTAAACAACGATGGTTCTGAAAAGATTGAAGTCGAGTTATCGCTGAGTCTTTCTTTGTGCTGAAAGGTGAAAATTGAGACAGCGACGCGCCTGCCTTCTGTTTAGATTCGTTGGCGTAAAAAGGACGTGAGAAAATCAGTCTTCAGTATCTTTTTACTTGCTCAATGTTGAAGTGCGACCCCAACTTCCTGGTCAGTGAGACTGGTTTAGTGTACACAGTATCACTGGGGGTCAGCAAGGTCTGAATCAATGTACAATGCCAGTGGGCATGCCCATCATCGGTCCTGTCCAAATGCACATAGTAATGTGGCAATGTATTTAGGATAGACAAATGATAGGGAATGCATTTCACCTGCCTGGAAGAGTAGCTTCCGGAAGCTGTACTTATGCAGCTGGTCTGGACCTAATACGAGAGTCTAGGTACCCAATACGCAAGGAGTAAACGGGAGCCGGCCTCAACCATAATTTGCGCCCAACAGGTTATAGGGCCCGGCACTACGAAGGCCAACCCAAAAGCGCTGCTATCGCCATGGAGAGCGATGACGCAGGCAATCCAAGGGTCAAGATCGAGAAACTGAACGCGACGAACTACTTTGGATGGTCGAAGACTTTGGAGTTCGTGTTACGCGGCAGAGGCCTCTGGCAAATCGTGTGTGGCAAGGAGAACGCACAAACCACAACAGACGCCATCAAGTACGACTTGAGGCGCGAGAAAGCGCTGTCTTGTTTAGTGCTCGCCGTTGGAGATTCAATCCAGCCCACCGTTTGGGAACTGGATGACCCGGTTGAAGTATGGAAAACCCTTCAAGAGATGTTCAAGACAGTTTCTGAGGCATCGATTGACGCGTACTTATCCAAGTACCAATCACTCCATATGAAGCCGGGGGAGAAGCTGATGGACTACGTCAGCAGGCTATCTGAAGCTCAGAGTAAGCTACTATCGGTTGGCCACCAGGTTTCCGAGAAGGAAAAGCTTCGTGCCCTTCTACGGGGACTCTCTCTTGACTATCAGGTCACCAAGGAAGTGATTTTAGTCACGGGAACGTCCCGTAAGGAGGCAATACCAAAGCTGATGCTTCGGCAGATAATAATGGAAGGAGATGGTGATGATGGCAAAAGCGACATACCTACCACCGCACTGACTACTACTCGCAGTACGACGTCGAAACGGAATCTCCGATGCCATCAGTGTAATAAGAAGGGGCATTTTAAGCATGAGTGCTACAAAAATCCCAATAGTCCTAACTACAAAGGACAGAATGGAAACTCGGGAAACCGAAGGTCAGGGAATAATTGGAGAGGAAATAATCAACCCGAAGCTGGAGACCGGGGCGCGTCGTCGTCCGGCAAGAACCAGAATGCAGGCACAGGGTACGTTACCTTCGTGGCGAAGAACTTGGAGTCGAGCTCCGAGGTGTCACTGAACACTAAAACTGACAACCTTAAGGACAAGTGGTTCGTGGACTCGGGGGCAACCTCACATATGTGCAACCAAGCCCGCCTCTTCGACAAAGTCAAACAAAATACCGACACAGTAGCTGTCGGGAATGGAAACCGGACAGAAACCACTGGGACAGGAAACGTTCATGGCGAAGTTAAGTTCGGCCGACAGGTGCTGAAGGTCAAATTCTCTAACGTACTACATGTTCCATCCCTAATGTGTAACCTAATTGCGGTGAGCAAGCTCAGAAAGGCTGGATTTAGTTGTCATTTGACACGGATAGCAGTCAGAGGGGAGTCTGCCTGGTCACGAGGAAGGGCCAGAGTCGAGTATTTCTCAAGGCTTATGAAGTCGAGGATGGGCTATACGAGGTCAAGTTCAACCCGGACGTGAAACCATTTGAAAATACAGGGAAAGTGGCCGCCAGTATCGAGGAGTGCTCCGGAAGCAAGAAGATCCAGAACCTATGGCACGCCCGACTTGGGCATGCCAGCAAGGAAACTATCCGGAAAACTATCCCTTTGGTGAAGGGTATCAAGCTGGAACGACCCCGCAGCATTGAGGGCTGTGTTCCTTGCAAAAAGGCTAAGTCGACCAGGAGCGTCCGTTCCGCGGAAGGCACAGGTGACAAAGAGGAAGGGAAACCACTCGAGTTGGCCCATTCCGATGTCGTTGGACCGGTAGAGACAGTATCACTTGGAGGTGCGTCATACTTTATTACACTGTACGATGACAAAAGTTCAATATCGCTCCTTCGATTCTTCAAGAAGAAGAGCCAGGCTGGTGAATGCCTGAAAGATATGATCATGGAGCTCGAGACGGTATTTGGAAAGAGCAAGGTCAAGAAAGTTACGATGCGCAGGTTCGAACCTGGGTCTAACGGAGATTGGTTGGAATCCGTACTTAAGCGTGTAAGGACAGACAATGCCAAAGAGTTCCTTTCTGAAACGTTTCGCAAATGGCTATCGGAACGCGGAACAGTTCATGAACTGTCTTCAGCTTATTCACCAGAGTCGAACGGGAAAGCAGAACGATTGAACAGGACCCTAATGGAAATCGCGAGGAGCATGTTGCTTGGTATGAATCAGGTCAAAAACTACCAAAAGCTGTGGGCTGAAGCCGTTAACACGGCTAATTACCTCCGGAACAGAATGTACAACAGTGTGTGCTGTAATTCCAGTAAGACACCATTCGAGGTCATCACTGGCCGAAAGCCAGACCTGACCCACCTAAGGGTGTTTGATGTACTGCCTACGTGCACATCCCTAAGGCAAGGCGTCGTGGAAAATTCGGCCCTAGGTCTAAGAAAGGCGTTCTGGTCGGGTATGCGAATGGAAACAGCTACAAGGTATATTTTCCTGAAGAAGGCAAGGTAGTGGTGTCGCGTGACGTATCCTTTTTCGAGGGAGATAATGGGAATCTATTTGAAAACCAACCTGACGCCGGAGTCGAGGAAATAGAGGAAATCCCTAGCTTAGCGCATGACTCCGATTCGGAACACCACTCAGATTCCGAGAGCGGAGAAGAGATCGACTCGGAAATACAGTCAGACGCACCAGTTGCACCCGGCGAAGTACCGACTGAAAGCTTGACGCACTACCCCAATGTGCGGCGCTCAAGTCGTATTTTAAAACCTGTCCAAAGGTTTTCACCAACTTCAAGCATTGCCCTGGTAACTACGTTAGGGAACGAGGAAGACACAGTTCCCCTTTCCTATGATGAGGCCATAGGAAGTCCACATATGGAAGAATGGAAAGATGCCATGATCGAGGAGATGGACTCACTCAACGACATGGGAACCTGGGAGTTGGTACCGCTACCTGAAGGCATGAAACCACTCACGCCAAAGTGGACCTTCGACAACAAGCGGGATTCAGAAAACAATCTGACAAGAGGAAAGCCAGATTAGTGGCGAGGGGTTTCCAGCAGAAGTATGGAGTAGACTACACGGAAACATTCTCTCCGGTAGCCAGATACTCCTCAGTGAGATACCTGCTCGCATTCGCCACAGACGAAGACATGGAGATGCTACAGCTGGATGTGAAGACGGCGTTCTTAAATGGAAAATTGGACGAGACCATATACATTGAACAACCTCAGGGGTTTTGCAGTGTCAAGAATCCGCACCATGTGTACCGTTTGTTGAAGGCCCTTTACGGCCTCAAGCAAGCATCTAGGGCGTGGCACAAGACTATGGATGCCATGCTGAAGTCTTTCGGCTTTAAGCGCTCTGATGCCGACGTCAGCATGTACATAGTATCGTATGGTCGTAAATGGAAGCCAAACATCTTCGTACTCGTTTACGTCGATGAAATGTTGCTGGTGGGAAAACAACTACAGAAGCTCAAGGAAATTGCCGCAGCGATCGGCAGCAAATTCAAGATCCGGACTGAAACAGATGTGACCAAGTTTCTGGGCATCGTTATCAACCGCAACCGAGAATTAGGGACGCTGAAGATAAACAGCGTTCATATGGTCAACGCGATGCTCACTAAGTTTGGGATGAGCCACTGTAAGGGTGCTTCAACCCCTTTTAACACCAGTATCTCGTGCGACGACCCCACTATGAGGTCTACAGAAGTCGGAGAGATGGCAAAGGCGACGGACGTCCCCTACAGGGAGCTGGTTGGCGCCTTACTCCACCTGGCAAACATAACCCGCCCAGATATCGCATTTGCCGTATCAATGCTTTCGCGCTTTATGCATGACCCGCGAGTGGTCCATTGGAATGCGTCGAGACACGTACTACGGTACTTGAATGAAACACGCGAGTCAGGAATTACCTACGAGAGAAGTGGGGCTTTAGAGGAGCACAGCAGTTCTTCATTCGGATATACTGACTCTGACTTTGCAGGAGACAGGCTTGAAAGGAAGAGCACAAGTGGTTACGTTTACATAGCGACGGGTGGAGCTATCGCGTGGCGCAGCAAGAAGCAAGACGTGGTTGCACAATCAACTGTCGAGGCGGAATATATCGCTACTTCGTTTGCTGTACGAGAGGCCATCGTTCTAAGACGCATGGCTGCGGAATTCAAAGGCAGTATTAAAAACCCTACTGTACTACATGCCGATAACCAAGGAGCCATTGCGCTGTGCAAGGATGAGATTTCAAACGAGAGAACGAAACACATCGACGTGAAGTATCACTTCACCCGAGATCACGTTGAAAGGGAAGATGTTGTTTTGAAATACATCCCCACGAACGAAATGGTTGCAGATTGTCTAACCAAGGCCCTTCCGAGAATTAAGCACGAGACATTCTCACGTGAGATGGGAATTGACTTTGGAAGTTAGATTCGAGGGGGAGTGTTGAAGTGCGACCCCAACTTCCTGGTCAGTGAGACTGGTTTAGTGTACACAGTATCACTGGGGGTCAGCAAGGTCTGAATCAATGTACAATGCCAGTGTGCATGCCCATCATCGGTCCTGTCCAAATGCACATAGTAATGTGGCAATGTATTTAGGATAGACAAATGATAGGGAATGCATTTCACCTGCCTGGAAGAGTAGCTTCCGGAGGCTGTACTTATGCAGCTGGTCTGGACCTAATACGAGAGTCTAGGTACCCAATACGCAAGGAGTAAACGGGAGTCGGCCTCAACCATAATTTGCGCCCAACACTCAATTCACGCTTCGCCCTTCTTCCTTGAAAACAACATACTTAGCGCAAGCCAGTCAACCCATATTTGAATATGGACTTTGTGGGAGGCGGTGACTGCCAGCCCCTGTGGCGCTGTGCATAGCGATTGTTTCAGCGACGTGGACTGTGAGGGGTGAGGCAACGAGGCAAGCGAGATTTTCGGTTCGTTCCTTGTGTGAGTTTCGTGAGCGTTGCCTACGATTGCTCACCTCCTGTTATCGTTGGTGAAGCAATGATCACGGTTTCCATAAATGTGCAAAACAGCAGACGTACTAGGGTACATGTTGATGTGGAAGCAAGTATGGGGATGCTCTGGACTGTCGAGGTTCTATTTGATGGAGATACCAGTATGGTGAACTACTGGAGTGCTTCCTGTCTTAAGAGTAACGCTATTATAGCGACACGTAGGTTAAAGTAAGTTCGCCATAATCGATCCCATACACGATGGCCCATGTCTAAAATGCTACAATACTGAATTCCTCAGCTCGGCGGAATTGAGGTTGTTTACGTCATACAATCTGGAATGTACTTACTGAGAATGCATCTGCATGCAATGCAGTATATATACAAGTATCGTACAGCAGCTCTAGCAGAATAAACTACAACACACTAATCCATCGCCTCAACCTTTTGTACAGAGGGTGGGGGGGGGGGAATGGGGGAGGGGGCAAAGGCCGCAACACGAAAAACAACTGTCACTGCTAGCTGTGCTCTCGTCCCTCTCGCTCCCAACGTGCCTAAAATTCCAACGCTCCTGTCCGCACCGAACACCTTTCACGGCCAATAGGCCGTGAAAGGTGTTCGGCGTCTGATTTTTAAGGGTGTACAGTAGTTCCAGCGCAGTTGTGGGGTTACGGTTCCGCTCCCAGAGAAGAAAAACCAGCCATAGGCGCCTGGCTATAGCGCAGAAGCTCGAAATCACCAATCTGCAAGCAAACCGAATGTAGTTGAGATCCCGAAACTGTTTAGAGAACTGGAAAGTATGGATGCGAAATAATGTCGAATGTGTGACGCGGTGTCGCACTAAAAGTCGGTAAGGCGGACGTTTCTAATTGCAAAACACGACAGAGAACCGATGCGGAGCAGACAGATATTACTCATCGATTGAATGGAGATCGATATGAGGATGCAGACAGACTAATGGCGTTTCGGAATCGTGCAGTTTTTATTTGTTGCTAGGTTCATGTCGATATCTGTGCTTTATTGATATTCGCATATGCGGGCATGACTTGGGGCGCTGGGGCGGGGAGTTTCGGGCATCGGAGATGAAGCCAGGTCAATTGTTGGCAAAGAAAAGTAAGTTGAAGAAAATAATTAGCAGAAGGTCGCTGATCTGAGGTACTATTTAAGGTCAGAATAAAATATGTTTAACTTTGATGGGCCGCATGCATTTGTAATTTACTGCGATGAGGTGCGGAATGCGTCAAAGGGGTTTGCGACGCGTCATCACAAGAAGAACATTTTGATGGCCTCGATAGTCCTTGAAGGGAGTTGGAAATGTGAACAGTTTGTGATTGATTGCTTGACGAACTCTCAGAAGTACATATAAGCGCTTGAGACTTGCTGGCTTTCAAGTATCGAAGAAGAAATGCGATCGGAGGATAGGTCGTTCAGCAGCATAGAGTCCGGGAACGGCGAACGCTGGCTATCGAACAATGAGTTGAGGAGGAGAAATATGCGAATACGGACTGGTCTGCCAAATTCTTTGCCCTGAATCTACTTGAGAAAATATGGATTAGGCATGCTAGAAAGACGTGCGCCGGACATCAGCAGTTCAAAACACTGGATGAGATCAAGCAGTTTTTGCTCGCTGCACGGGAGAAATAGCACCAGAAGTGCAAGAAAGCACGGAGAAGTGGATGGAGAGAATGTGCTCGGAATGCTTGATGACGGAAGGAGGGTCTACAGAGTACTGCGCAGTCAGCAAAAGCCCTCGATTTGAAGCGAATCTACATTATTGCGCTCTTGGATAAGTTCACAGCCAACAACGTCACCACGGAAAGAGTTTTTATAAAACAGTCTTCACCGACGGTTTTCTGATCCTAAAACGTTTCGAGGCATGTTATCGGGTTTCATCACGAAGTAATTTGCACGGGGTGCGGCCTGTTGTGGTCGTGCTCTTGTGCTTACTGCTACCAGTATATGTGCGCGTTCTCCGGAGACGGCGAGATGGAAGCGTACCGGTGCCACCTGAGTCAAAGGGCATTTGGCGCAATGCGGAAGGGGAAGTCACCGTGGGCGTGCTGATTCGTACTCGTGTACGGTACACGAAGCGTGTCTCGCGGGTATCTCGTGGGTATCCCCTGATCAACGGCATTATGGGATATGTACAGTACCCAAGTGTTGTGACCACTCCTTGTCACAATGAAAGCTACGTCGTTTATTGGGTTCAAAACTCAGGTCTGAGCGACGCTGCCCGAGGGGACTCTCGAGCGGACTCTCGAGCGGACTCTCGAGCAGCGTCTCCCAGAGTTGAGTTCTTCGAGCCCTTCAAGAATCCACCTGACGTCCCCTCTTCGTTCGATCCCCCCTCGCTCTCCTCAAGCGTGCCCTCTTCTTTCTCTCCAATATCATCTTCCCTACTCCTTTCGCTTCATGCCGACGGTGTCTCCTTCTACCGCCCCTACTTTTGCTTCCCTCGGCTTGTCAGCGGGCCCCTTGCACGCCCACTGATACCGGTCTACTTTTGCTTCGCTTCCCTCTATCTACGTGCCCTCTATCTACGTGCCCTCTATCTGCGTGCCGTCTATCTGCTGCACTTCTCCACCGCTACCGATGTCCCCCAGAGGCCCATTACGGTCGCCACCACCCCTGGCCAACCTGTCCGTTGGGCCCACAGTTCCCTCCGTCCCAGTCTCCCGCGTCCGTGCTTCCCCTGCCAACCGCAATTGTCGCACGATCACAACCTTCGGACTCTGACCAGGCCTCACACTTGCACACCTAGTCCAGGTCTTCTAACACAAGGGTATTGTAGATACGGGCACAGTGGCAATGAGTTTGATACTGCTAGTGTCTATTGGACAATGCGCCTCATTTGAGGATTTCGCCTCATATGAGGCTTTTTTGCCGCGCCGTTTCTGGCGCAAAGAGGGAGAACTGAAAGCCATAGTTACCGCGAAACAGTAACAGTAAGAGTAAAAAACAATGTCCAAGTCCCTTGAAGGCACCTAGAATGTACGGTATTTAGGAGGGTCTTTCTAATGCTCTGACAGAGAGGAAAAATCCTCATGATCAAAAACGTCCGTCCAATAGACACTAGTGTCTATCGGACCGCTAGTAGTCCTCACACACCACATGCAGGTACTGTACTGCAAAGCACTTGCTCCTCGATTCTAGTGAAAACAAACTCGCTGATGCACGTAAAGGTGTTTAAAAGAAAATTTCGCCCCACAGTAAGTATTTTTCCGAAAGCTAATTTTACATCAGTAGTACTTTATAGAAGCATTGCGTAGAATGCTTTCTATTCGGTTCTTACTTGAGAAGTACAGTATGTGAAAAGGAATCATCCTACCAAAGAAAAATAGAAACCGTGGACATCAAAGTTGAAAAGAAATATAATTCGAAGATTTTATGTTATGATAACGCTTGATCGGATAGACATTAAAGTACTGTACATGGGCATTTGGACATCAGGGCGAGGCATCGACATACTCTCAGTAACATGTAGGGGTTGTCTACTGGCTACGAGTGCAGACACGCTCCGAGTGCAGATATGAGCACCGAGGCTTGCCGAGGGCATCATATCTGTTGTCAGTGAAATGGGGGAGGCGGTTCTGGGGAGCGTGCCGTTCGTGGTGAGGGTCCCGAGTGGTGTCCCCCCTTCCCCGCAGCGCCCGTCACCCTCTCTCTTTTATTTCTACGAAATTCCTTCCAGAAGCGTCCACGCATCCGGCCCGGATTCCGCCGGGCCGTCCGCGTGCGCTTCTCTAAAATTCAAATAAAATCTCGGACTACAGAATAAAATCTCCCTCTACATTAAAATGCAATTTTTCCCTAAAAATATCTCACAATATCGCAGCACGAGGCAGCGTGTCCGCACGATGTAAGCCAGGAGACAATATGCTTGTCTCCCGGCTGCTACCGCGACTGTCAGCCATCGTAATTACAGTGGGTTCGAGTAAAATTGTTGGATTGATTATTGTCTGCACTGTGGTGCAGACATTTTCGGCAGTAGTGCAGACATCCGCAATTTTTGCACTGCGCTCAACCCCACCAAGCCCTTTTGAGTGTGTGAACTGGAGACCGATGACTCCTCGTTTACTCGTCGTCGCTCGTGGGTTAAGTATGTCTTGTATAGGACAGACTGTCCTGTGCGGTCTGACACTACAAAATGGCTATTGGCGAATGTGATTGTGCGGTCAGACAGTCCCCGGGTTCGCCAATAGGGGTTTTGGGGCGACGATGCTAAGGTTACGAAGGAGGTGCCGTGTACGTTGGGGTCCGAGTGACTTGGTGAAGTAGTCTGTTAAGTTTTCGTCGGAGGGGATATGTTTGATGTTGACGTTTCCTCTTTGGATGTGGTTGTGGATGAGGTGGTGTTTGACGTCAATGAATTTTCGGCGTTTGGTGGGCGCCGAGTTTTGGGCGACAAGGATGGCAGACTTGTTGTCGACGAAGAGCGGTGTTGGTTTAGTCTCAGGCGTTTATGTTTCGCTGAGAAGCCTTCTGAGCCAGTGGGCCTGTTGTGCAGCGGCGGTGGCGGCTAAGTACTCTGCTTCGCACGTGGAAGCCGCGACGACTGTCTGTCGGGCTGATGTCCAGCTTATAGGTGCGCCTTGGAACATGTGTACGACTCCGGTTCGCGATTTGCGGTCGTGATCATTCGCAAAATCGGAGTCGCTTTACGTGCAGAGAGTGGGGGAGGTGGTTCTGGGTGCGGATTTGAAAAGGCTGCCGTGGTCCTTTGTGCCGCTGAGGTAGCGTAAGAGCCATTGGAGGTGGTCTTCGTGCTCTTTCGCGGGCTTGTGCATTACCGAAGCTAGCATGCTGACGGCTAGATGTATATCTGGCCTGGTGCTGTCCGCTAGGTAGCGCAGATCGCCTATTGTTTGGCGGTACAGAAAGGTCTGATGTTGTTCCAGTGGTGTGCTGTCGTGTGTGAAGGTGAATGCTGCTTTGGGCGGAAGTGGTGTGCGCTTTGGGTTCGCCGCGAGCATGCCCGTTTTCGTGAGTATTGACGTGGCCACTTGCGGCTGTGTGATGTGTATTTCGCCTTGTGGCATACGTTGTATGTGCCATTTCAAGTATTGGGCTGGGAAGCCTAGGCGCTTGATCTTGTATTTCGCCGTGAGGGTGGCGTGTAAGTCGTCTTGCATGGCTTGGGTTGAGGCGACAGAGAGAAAGTCGTCCATGTTGACTGCTACGAGTATTGTGCCTTTGTTTGATTTTTTGAAAAAGAGGCATGGGTCGGCTTCGGTAGGCTGGTAGCCATGGGAGGTTAGGTGTTTGAGGAGGCCGTCGTGGTAAATGCGGGCGGCCTGTGGTGTGCCGTATATGTTCTTTATGAGGAGCCCCGCTTTTCCTTGATGTTTAAATGTGCCATTGAAGCGGGGGTGTTGTTTGATGTATACCGGTTTCGTTTGGGGGAAGCGTTCATGGAGGTATGCTGAACTGATGTCCATGTGTTCTAGTGACCAATTGCGGCAGGCGGCTATGGCTAATAGGAGCCGTACTGTAGTCTTGTCCGCCATGTGCCTGGTTACTTGGTCGTGGTCGTAGTGCTTTCCAGGTGTCATACGGTCGCCTCTTGCGGCGCATCTTGCTTTGTGCTCAGTGACGGCTCCCGTGTGGTCCCGTATGTAGCGGTAAGTCATGGTGAGCGGTATTAATTTTTCGTGTTTTGGGATCATGCTGTCGGGGATCCATTTGATGGTGTTTTTGTCATCTAATTTTTCTAGTTCGGCGTCGTGCGCTCGCGCCCATTCGTGCACGTCGGGGTAGTTGCGAGCTTCTTGTCTGGTGCGGGGGTCTGGCGTGGTTATCTGAGGAGTGGGTGGGGGTGGAGAGGTAGAGGTGGCGCGAAGAACGGCGTTGGTGCTGACAGCTGGGTCATGTGACTTGGTGTATGGGAGGAAGTCTTGTGTGCAGACTGTGTGATATTGGTGCGTGTGGGTATCTTGAACGGTGATTGAGCGGATGTCCTGTTTCGGAATGAGTTGGCAGGACCACCAATGTCGCCATGCATGCTTGCGGGTTTAGGGAGGGATGATCGCTGGTACAGATCTAAGCGATTGAACTTGTGTCCGAAGTCTTTGGTGTCTTTGGGATCGAGGGCGATGAGCTGGATTCCTATGGTGGCTGTGGCTGGGTTGAATCTCAGACCATCTATGAGAAACTCGACAGTAGTCTTGGGGTCAGTGATGTCTGGGAACCGGGCTGCTATCATCTTTGTTCGAATCTTTTCGTGGGCGTTGATGTACTCTTCTAGCGTCATTTCGGGCTTGTAATGGGCTTGCTCTGCCAGTTGCTTTAGGTACTTGTGATCTGATGCGTTTGTGGTGTCGAGGTGGGAGGTGACGGCTTGTACTAGATCGTAGGGAGTGGGATCACTGGTTGGCGTGAGGATGAGATTGGCTATTTCGGGGGGTATGGACGTAATTAACTTTCCAAGAAGGTAGTTCTTGTTCTTGTCGAATGTGTTGAGATCGGTTGGGTCTTGCCGGGGTAGGGGGTTGCCTGTGATGTGTTCGATAGCTCCGATGGTGTGTGCTGCTGCGCGGGTGGCTACCATCCAGGGGCCATAGTTGGTGGGGTCTAGTCTTGGGATGTCTGGTCGTTTTTCCATTGTGTCGGTGTTGTGTTGTGTGTGAATGTCTTGTGTCGTGATCGTGGGTTGTGTCGGTGGAGGTTTGTATGTGAGGTGTTGGTGATGGTTCAGCCTGGGGCTCCTCCGCAGGGGGAGGGATCGGTGTGTTCTTGTCGTTGTGGGAGTTGTTGTTGTTGATGTAGAGTGGTGGGGATGTTGTGTTATGCAGGGTGGCGAAGGGTGCCCATAACCTGTGTGAACTGGAGACCGATGACTCCTCCTCGTTTACTCGTCGTCGCTCGTGGGTTAAGTATGTCCTGTATAGGACAGACTGTCCTGTGCGGTCAGACATTGAGTTTGCCCTCGCTTGTCCCCGCTGTCACGGTGCGTATGTCTCCTCTCAGCCGGTGGACAAGGTACAGTATCGCTTCTGCATGAAGATGAGCTCCCCCGAGCGAGTCGCCGGGGTCACATGTGGTACAGTAGACCTTTATCACAGTTAGAAGGGTACTGCTGAAAGAGCCAATACATTGCCAGAACACAGCGCAGATTCTGTAACAACGAATTCATTGCAGATTACAGCAGTAAAAGTCAAGAATGCCAACAATTTGTCACAATATTCTACCATGACCACATACGTGGCTGTACAGTGCTGATCAAGTCAGAAACGAGGCGGGTAAACTATTACAAAAAAGCCCGCCTTATTTCCAAACCACTCAATGATTGCGCATAAGACTGAACTCGGGACTGCGGCCAGGTCCTCAGACAGTCCTTCCCCTCAAATCCCCCATTCCAACTTCCTCTTATCTCACGATAACCTCGACCCTCCCCTTGATCCGAACTCTCGCTCCCTCCCTCAACCCCCCACACCCTTCGTTCCATCACCCCCTGACACACCTCTCGTTCCAACCATGACAAATGTCAGCCAAGCTCAAGCTGCCACAGCACTGCAATTGCTCGCAGATGCGGCCGTGGACCGCCGCAACGAGCTTCGACAGTACGATGATGACAGCGATCCATTCGACTCCGATGAAAACGATGACTCGGATGCGCCCATTTTCGATAGATTTTACGAGCAGGGAGGTTCTGCCGCTATACTCGAGATAACGAACTTCGACCCTACACAGTTTTTGGGAATATGGTCTGGATTTCAGGGTGTCATATCTCAGGGCTATAACGCAGGACGGGGTAAGAAGTCAATCCATAGCGGCAAGGACGTACTTTTTATGATATTGTGTGTCGTAAAACACGGAGGACAGTGAGATTTTCTTGCGAAAATGTTCGGATTGAAGGGTCCGTCTTTTGAAAAACTGATTATGAAATTCGTAGACCTGCTGTGGCTACCTGTTTACGAGCAATATGTTGAGCATCACGCGACCAAGTGGACAATGACGGCTGTGTCGGATGTTGGGCGTTTGTTTAGGCATTTCCCTGTGGCTCGGTATGCTACCGATGTGACTTTCCAGCCAAGCTACCGTCCAAGTGGTAGCATGCAGGAGGGCAAAAAGTACTATAGTGGAAAGCATAAACAATATGGCTATAAAATGGAAGTCTCCGTGCTTCCGAATGGAATGGCCATTGGCTGTAGCGAGCATGAGCCCGAGTCAGTCCCCGATCTGACTCTTTTTCAGAGGATGCAGTATTTTCACGACAAGCAGCTGCAGAAGAAAGGGGAGGAGAAGGAGTGGGATGACGATGGGCCGTATGTGGGCAAATATCCGGAAAGCTGGGCTATCTTATGTGACAAGGGATACCAAGGAGCTTTAGAATTCTGCCGTGTAATTCATCCAACTAAAAAGCCGCCGCATGCTGTAATGCCTCCTACGGATGTCAAGCGAAATCGTCTTATTTCAAGTGACAGAATTATTGTCGAAAATTTTTTTGGCAGGCTGTGTGGAATTTGGAACGTGATGGGGTCTAAGTGGAAGTGGAACGAAAAATCGTATGATCCAATTTTCAAATTGTGCTTGGGACTTACCAATTTTCATATTAGGTGGAATCCGTTACGGCAAGAGGATGGGCAGGTTTATGTGCAAATAAGGACGCGGTGGTTTAGGCTAGCTGAGAACCAGGCAAGGAGGAGGAAACTCGTACAAGAAAAATATCGCGAGAAGCGAAGAAGGCGCATGAACATTCAGTTCAGGGCGTGTGGCGTTCCTGATCGCGACCCTGATGGTATATGACGTAGTGGTTAGGTGAATTCGTAAATATTTGTCAGTTGTGTGGTTGACTACAGGGCACAACCATGTTAACAAAGTCTATCGATGCGCACTGAATGACTTGGTGGCGATGTTTTTGCCAAGTGATTTACGGAGAATATCGATCTTTTGGGTGGTGCTCTGTCTTTGGGGAAAAAAGCGGTCTTTGGTTAGAAGACCTAGTAGTGCAATGAGATGTGTCCAGGGGACAGCAATGTTAGAATTTTCTGCAACTAAAATCTTTGGGCCATTTGTGAATCTTGGGGTGACAGGTGCGGCTTTTGATGCCCCTGGGGAGGTGAAGTTCTAGCGCTGGGGGTCTTTTGGGGGCGACTACCCTAATTGAGGTGGCATTGAAGGGTGACGTTCCTCCTTCATCCAATTCCGAGGGTGACGCCGCCCTAAGAAAACGACATGTTGAAACATGCCGATCTTTATCTGTGTCTATAGGGCGACATTGGATCGTTTTCTGAGATTGATGTGATTCAGTTGGAAATATAGGGTAACTTAATACGCGAAACACCGGCAACTTCTACCCATTCTTTCTACATACAATTACATACAGTATCTTCCATACCACGGAAGCATGTTTACCTTGTGTTTTCATCCCCATAAAGCTGTCCTAGTGCACAATCAGTAACAATATGCAATCCCATGTGCCTGCCTTCATCGCCTTGCTCTGCACCATGCCAGAGGCAGGGAGCAGAGCAAGCCGATGAAGATGGCAGGTGAGGGCATTGCGGCGAGATGTGCGAGGGGGGGAGCTGGGGAACGTAGACGCAGAAAAATGGCTCGTTCAGAATTTGTTGTGAGAAGGCAGACCGTACGCCGCGTGATCGCACGTCACCCCAGCGCGAAACCGTGCGTTGGCGTGCTTTTATAGCGGTGACATTAAAACAATCATGGGTTTCTAGGGCGACTTTTCTAACATTTAGGTCTCTGCCGAAATGACCACGATGTTATACGGGTTTATGGGGTGACGGCCCCGAATATGAGTTCGTCTGAGGTGACTTTACGATCGTTTTTCTGTCACCCTTGAAAACAGACATGGTCACCTCATGCAGAGGACACCATGGACCGAAATCACCCTACTAGCAGAGCACTTTCTAGTAGTGTTGCCCTATAAAAAACCCCATTACATTGAAATCGCCCCACGTAGAATTCACTTTGGCCGGGTGTCGCCCCCAAATTAGCACTTTAGCCCTAAAGTTTACTGAGTGCATTCGAGAATAAATTACCGCCAGAACGCCAGAGCTCGCCAAATTTGACGGACATTCGAGAATTCTTCTTCCGCCAGTCTGCCATCGATAAAGCCAATCAGAGGTACCTCTGCGGTCGCACATTTTTCGCGATTTCAAATTTACATTGGGTCATTCTGAGATTGGGAGGGGGACAAGGTCAAAATCTTTCGGTGTCAGGGGGGGACACATGATATTGTATCGATACAGTAGGGGGCAGGTGAATTTTGTTTCGATAAAGGGGGGGACGTAAAAAATCGACCCAAATAGGAGGGGGAATTTGGATTTCCGACTCGCACTTTTCGCGGAGTTGTTACAATGGTAGGGGGACTCTGATTTATTGATCATTTTTGGGGGGGACTAGGCTACCGTAAGCAATGTACGCAAGGTGCTTTTAGTAGCCCTTCAATCCCCTCCTTGCAACAATCGAACATGCTACGATGTTCGCCCCGCGCTGATACCGCTTTCTACCATTTTCATAGGCCAATGTAACCTGACTTTTGGCATCTGGGCCGAATTCAGGACAAGAGCCATCATGGCGCGCTTTGGCCATGGTAAAACCAATTTGTGTGTCCTTTGTTCAACTTCTAAGACACGATCGCTAGCATTGTGTCTTATATCATAGCTCTCATACCGCACCACGCACGACCGATCATCGATCGCTTAGTGTAAACATAAGAAAAATCATGCACTGTCCGGATACTTACCGAAAACTGGACCTTTTTGCTCTTCTTTTCCTGTCTCATATATGCTTTGAGCAAAAACCCAACATACTCGTCAGCTTGATCCTCTGTGTTGCATTCTCTCTCGCCCCAAAAGTCATGTCAAAGCGCTCTCTCACTGACGGTGGCCGAATATCTAAAATGCTGCCTCGCATAGGCAAACTGACTGAGATTTCACAAACTTCCTTCCCATTTTTCTCTGGAACCATTTCTTCTTCGCACGGATCATGACGAGAAGGCGTCTCTTCCTCGTCTTCAAAGTCGACCTCTGGTTCAATCGTCTCACTTGTAGTCCATTCCCGTCTCTCACCCTCGGGATGCTAGCTCGGGACGGACGCATCTTCTTCGCTTAGATGTCTGCATGTCTCCTCTGATAGTTTCTCTGCGTTCTGCAACACAGTTGCTCGTCGCTTTGGAGAGATGAAGTTACTGGCTCCTAGGCTGCACCTCGCCTTGCGCAAAAGGCCTCATGCAAATCTGATACACATCGATGAGATCGCCTAGCATGGGCGCTATGGACCGTGTTGATAGCCGGTTGTGGACGGTACGAGCCCGGGAGACGGCGTGGATGATCAGAATTGGCGCGAGGACGGTCAGCAGATGCGTCGGCTGCCGTCTGTGGTCGTCTTTCCACAAAGACGCGGGCTTCGGAATGCCAGAGGATGAGATGGGTTCTAGCACATGAGACGAGATGCTATGTGCCAACGTGGCGACAGGCGCAACAGGTGATATCGGCAGGTCGAGCTGGAGAAAGCAGAGGAGCGGGATATCGTGGAGGTCCAGACGCATGGAGGTCAGTCAGCTGTGAGGGAGACAGATGGGTATTTAAACAGGGGGATTTGGAGAGGGTGCTGTGGACGGACGAGAAGTTCGTCTGTCGACATACCTTTTTCTTCTCCACTATGAGGCGAGGCGTGCGATCCATTCCGAAACAGATAAACCATACATGACAAGCGCTGAGCACGTACGCACCCATAAGCTCCCAGAAGCGTGTAGTTGAAAGCTGGCGAGAAGAACGACTTGCGATCGGCCGTGGGCTCCCATGGGACGAAGCGGTTATGCACGGACGTGGGTGGGGGGCGCAGCGCGTCCTCCGGGCAGGCCGTTTCGTACAGCAGGCGCTCCCGCTCGGAAAGGAAGCGGCGCTTGGAGCCACAGCTCGCGATGAATTGGATCTGCTTGGTGATCCGGCGCGTGCGACGCGGGCGGCGCGGGGGTTGCGGGGCGTTGGGTGCGTGGAAGAATGGGATGCCTATTTTTGTCCCCGTTTTGCCAGGGGAGGGAGATACGCTCTGATCCGGTTTTTTCCTGCTCCAGTTTTTGTCCATTGCCTATATCTTACCCGCATCTTTTGCCCGCTGCGCCCCGTTTCCGGCCACGCCTGAAATCAGCGTACCTCCTTCTGGCATGCACTCACCTTGCCACCACGCACACCCCTCCTCTCCATTTCTGTCCTCGCCCGCCCTCGCCCGCGCTTGTCCACCCTACTACCTCCGCCGCGTGCCGTGCATGCTTCCGCAGCCCGTCAAACTCCGCCGGACGCACGGTGTAAGTTGCCCACCCGCAGCACGCCCCTGGCCCGACCCATGACTGCGCGCGACGCCCACGTTCAAGGGCAGCCCCAAATTTTCCGTTTACAAGTCTTGCGGGTCTCATCTATCTACCATACCCTACTCTTCCATCATCACCTTCGGCGTCAACGACAACAAACCCAACCTCTTTCATCCTCTTTCATCCTCTTTCATCCCCTTCTCCCCCTCCTTCTCACCCGGCCAACCGGTTCTCCGCAGCTCCCCTGCGTCCCCTTTTTTCGTGCCCATTTTACACAGTGAAGGGAGATGACGCTCTGCGTCGTCATCGATGTCCATGTCCTGGATGCCGCCGGCGAGTTGCGCTCAGGTATCTTCAAACAGCTGTCGCAGTTGGCAGCTGGTGGATACATGACCGTCCAACTGACATAGTGAGCAGGAATAAGAACGCTTTTTACGAGCCTCAGGTCCCTTCTCATACCATCCTTTCCGCCTTTTCCCGCATTCTTTACCGGGCGGCCTCTAGGCGGTGGAATGACTTTCGGAACATGAAGGTTCTTTCCTGACACTACCAATTTCTTCGCACTAAGCATAACTTCATCAACGCGCGACTGAGACGGGAGCTGGAACGTGTAGTTTTCATACTGTCTCTTCCACGCCTTCGTAAGATGTCTCTCAGCGATGAACTTGTGCAAATTGCTCACACCAAATTTTTGGCTCAAGACTGCAACTCCGTGTAGGCATGGGAATCCAGTGCCTTTTTCGGCATGACTACAACATAGCGGTGACGATTGCGGCGTATCTCGCAAGACAACTCGGCGGAGTATTGAACCGTCTGTCTGGCTTCGAACCGTTGCCTCAGTTTGGCGCGTTCCAGAGATGAATCTCACCGACCGCTGATACCCCCTTGCTCGAAGCACAAGTGATGCCAAATGCTTCTCAGTATTTGGTGGCACCGGTTTGGCACACTCAATTGCTGCAATTTGTCGCTTCAAGAAGCGTGACCTTTGCGTTAGCAGTACTGTGGATATCATTTTCTGCGGCTCTACGGATCTGATGTTATTTCTAATAGCTGATGCCATCTCACTCTCTGCCCCTTGCGAAGAGGTCGTCAAATCCTCAAGTTTTGAAAATGCCCTGTACAGTTCTGAGTCTTGAAACCGTGTCAGATAGTCCCGTTGAACATCTGAGTATCCAGCTTTGATCATCATTACCGCCTGCCTGTCTGGGGCGTATACAGCGTTTTCATACATCTGTAGACCGCTAGTTTTATTTGCACCAAGTCTCGGTGCCAGGTTTTTCTTGACGTGGAGAGAGTCCAAAAACAAGTTTGTGCTCTTCATGCATTTTCGAAATGCGGAATCGATCGCCTTCTCTTGGTCCACAATTGTGGTTCTCCTTTCGACATCGAAGCCTGGGATCTTTGAGCAGGTTTCGAATACCAGACTCCACGTTTCTAAGCACTCCGCGCCAACATGATGTGCAAATACAATTGGAACTAGATGACTGTTACAGTCGTACGCAAGGACCTCGAATGTCGTTCCATAGATTTGTGGTCCCACCCCGTCGCAGTGTGCTGCGTCGGCAGTCGTGGTAGCACGACCAGTGCGGCAAATATGCTCGGCGATGGAGGGGACAAACACAAACCCCCCGTAATAACGCGTATTGTCGTTAATGTCGCTCAAATCCACCGTGTCGGCTTGAAAAGAAGCTTCCTTTGGCAGCGACCTCGCCTTTTGGCATTGTCTGAATATATGTTTGGCTGATTTGATGCGCTGCGCTTCCATCTCGAGCCCATCCATGATAATAAGCTCTACGTGATGTCCGCAATCCTTCAATAATTGAGCATAGCCTTCTAAAGAGGCCATATTCAAAGCCCTCGATATACAGAGATGGCGGAGGAGCTCTTTGCGGATGGTACTGTAATGCGTGTACGGTGGTTGTCGACGAGAGATACCCTTGCTTTTTACAAGGGCAGCTATGGTCTTGCTGTTGATATTAGGTTCACACGATGCCTCTTCTAGTATGCAACGCGCTACCTGCTGTGCAGTATATGCAGGAGCACATGCTTTGTTGTGATTTATCCGCCGGTTGGTCGGGCTTGCTCCAGGGGCCGGCACTACCTGTCCGAAACACTCGTTTGCGTGTTCGAGGTACTTGTTAAGTTTCCAAAAACCACTCCGTGGTTGGAGATCGAACACGAACGTCGCGTGGCATGTCTTAACTCGGCACCCCATGACCATCTTAACTAGAGTTTGGTGGATATTTATACCGTTTTGCACGCCCAAATCAGCTGTCTGTGCCCTCACAAGTTGCTCGCATTTCCAGGGAGCGCTGAGACGCATTCCCAAGACTGGTAAAATCGACTTCACCGGGCGCGGCTTCCATGTGCGAGCAGCAACGCTATCTCCCTGTAGTGCAACCCGTGCGCGGTCCAAGCATCGCTTCTTGGACTGGTACTTTTGCTGGCGCCGCCTTTCATTCTTACTTACAGTATCGTAGTCTTCGGCATGGTTGTTATCCTGTGATGTAGCACTCTCATCGTCATCTTGATTTTCAATGTCGACATCTATATAGTCGGCTATGTAATCTGCCGAATTGAAATCTGTGTTGAATCCTTCCTCGGCCTCTCCATTTGAGGAGTTCAATTCATCATCGTTCAACTCTTCAGTACTAGAATAAATGTCGCCTCCATGTTGACTGAAAGAGTCAGCAGGCATACCCCGCGCTGCCCTCTCCTTGCGAAGCTGTTCTGCTCGCTCGGACATATTTTTATCCTCTCGGGCCTGTTTATCACAGTCAACGTCAGCATCAGCGTGCGTATCTATCTCCTCGTCTTCCCTATTTTCGTCCTCTGACTGGAAAGAGGGCTCATCTGCCTGATCACGGGGCACGTCATCCTTAGAATTGCTTGGTGTGGAATCGCTACGCACGCGCTGGTTGAACTCGTTCATTTCTTCGCGATACATTTTTTCTTGTTCTTCACGATGTAGGGATTCCTCGGCACGTGTTTGCGAAATTGTGTACTTTAAATTGGGTTGGATATGAAACTGAGGGGCCGGACCATGCATAAGTTCATGGAATTCGTGTTCTTTATTCACAATTTCCCAACATCGTGACAGTACCACCATGCACCTTGACAGCTGCCTCATGCATTCTTCACGTTCCGCCATAGCCTCCAGCCCGTTCGCACGGGCAACATGGTGGTCTGGATGGACCATGACGGCTAATTTGTGGTAGCTGCGTCGAATGGCTTTGAAAGAAGTTCCAACGCAGAACACGTCGCTAATTAGTGTACAATCTCTCTCCACCGTGCTGAAGTGCCGCAGCGCTAGCTGCAAAGTAAATGGGAACAATCTTTTTGGCGGCATAACTGAAATACGGAAAGATATCTGGTTCCCCTTGGTAACCGTACGGTTGGAGAGCTGAAAGAGTACGAACGGGATGGGGACAAAGGAAATCTGGGTCAAATAGGTGGGGGAATTTCCATCCCGTTCAATGAATTTTTTCGCATGTTCCGATCAGGAGGAGGACATGGGAAAAAGTTTCGTTTAAGGGGGTGACTTCTCGTCTCGGACACAGTTGGGGGGGGGAATCGTTCTTCCCCCCCCCCCCCCCCTTTATCGAAACAAAATGCACCTGTCTCTTACTGGATCGATACAAAATCATGTGTCCCCCCCTGACACCGAAAGATTTTGACCTTGTCCCCCTACTGATTGCAGCATTGAGCCATTTACATTTTGCCCCCCAAACCGAATTTCGGTATTATTTCGAAAACGATGCCCACACAAATCCCGCTATTTTGCAATACATGGATAGAGCAAGCTCACAAGATCAACTGCGCTCGCGGCATACGCGCTTTGCAACGGAGCACTCGAGTGTTTGCATCGCTTTTGCCGCTCCCTGTTTGCAATGAGCTACCTACCTAGGGCTGTGTATATCGCTCCCGAATTTGCTCAGGCGCAGCCTCTTCCACCGCGCGATGCTCGCACTGGACGCAGTGCAATATCGGCCTTTGATGTGGGGGGTTCGGTGTCGCCCGCCCCGGGAACCAGCCCATCATCCGCCGCCCACCATCCCACCCCTATTCAGCTCGCGATTCGTATCTGCACTCAGCCGGCCTGTTCTATTCTGGACGGAATTATCACCTACGCATGTAATCATGCATGCGTGAGATGCATGCAGCTTGTGGACAGGTTCCGCGAGAGGATGGGGAGAATTCGGACAGACGCATTTGCGGTCCGTGTTGGATCGAGGACGAGCGCGAGGAGCGACAAGTTGAAAGGGAAGGTGCGAGACACAGGATTGGGGGAATTGTGGACGGGACAGCCATGCTAGGCATGCCTCAAGTGGTAGGAAAAGGGAGGATGGAAAGCTCTGGGGAGAGGATCGGGAGGCAGAATAGTACTGGGAGACAGACAACGACAGAACCAGGGAGAAAGAGGCGGAGTCCAACGCGCACAGGTCCTACGAGAACTTCTATCGTTGGCGAAAGGCCTGGACGTGGGCTCCTTGTTACCGGAGTGGATCATGGAGGACGAAGTGTACAGCTGGAGTTCGAGGAGTGTGTCATTCCCAGGTCAAAGAAGAGGAAGGGTCGGCGCAGCAAACTGTAGTATAACCCCCCCTGGGGCTTTTTAGTTAGATTAGATCAGCAACGGATCTAGTGCTGTAGAGCCCGATGCTCTACAGTACCACTGCGCGTGGCCACGTGTACCCCTCGGGTACAGGGCGCACACGTGTACACGCGCGACGGAAGCGCGCGCACACACGTGTACTGTCGGCCACGATGGCTGACAGTATTACAGTACGGCCCGATCCGTGCTACAGTAGAGCACTACAGTACTTCGGTACTGTGGTGTTATAGGTTGTTTTGTATATTAAATATAGAGCGGACCGGCGGCGGTGGAGGAAGACAAGCACGGACTTGTCACCCACCGACCGTCAAGGTCCGGCTTCCCGCTTATTCTAAGGTAACGCTCGCTAATTACCTTGGAGCGGCACCGAGCGCGGGTTGAGGACGCGCGCGGTACGCCCACGAGCCGGCTCCGCCTCCGCCCGTCGGTACTGGATCGTTACCCAGTACCGCGCCGGGGCATCGAGGCGTCGAACCGCTCGCGCGTACCGGCGTCCTCCCCGTTCCCGCTCTACCACGCTACCCGGGCCCGCTGCCCGGTGCCGTTAGCTGGTGTCCCGCTTCACCCCCGTCTTCCCGATCTACAAGGGTCTCGGTCGAACTGTGCATACACCCCTATCGCTGGGGATGTTTATGCTACAGTGGTCTCCCGACCTAGAAGACCCTGGAGTCCGATCTCCGAGAAGACTTCCGCTTCCCTCCGCGAGCCGATCGCATCGAGATGAGCGAAGAGCTCGAGCCCTCTATCCGCTCTGAAGCGGCGGATCTGAGTCCGGCCGCTGTGCAGTCCCCATTCGCCCCGTCGGGCGACGGCGACGCAGGTCCTCGTGACGGCGAACCGTCGCTCGGATTCTCCGAGGAAAGAGCGGCGGCGATGTTCGAACGCATAGCCGAATACATCGAGGAAGTCCGTACTTCCCTTCGGATCGATGTATCGGACCATGTATACACTCGATGTATGGCCGAACTCCGCTCCCTGCGCGAAGGGAGGGTCGATAAAGTGACGCAGTCCTTAGAGAATCTCCGAGCACTGATCGACGAGTTACACTCGCGGATAGTGCTCGTCGAAGACTCCCGTTTCGCCTCGCCCGGACCGTCCGGGCAAGGTCGCCCTGAGAGGCCGACTTCGGTGAGACGACCCGAGGACCGAACGTCTCCGTCCGCAGATCAATTGGGTGCGTTCGCGCACCTCTCCGCTGCGCTCGACGCCACTCGTCGGCGTGCTCGTGACATGGAACGTACGATGGCCGAAAGGCTACCCGGTGCCCCCTCGAGAGGGCCCGGTGGTACCGTACCTCCGAGCGCTGCCGTCCCCGAAGGTTGGCGTCCGACTGGTGCCGCTACCAGTCGGACTGCAGAAGAAAGCCGTCCTCCGATACACGTGAACTTCGCGTCTGAGACCCAAGCCTTGCCGCCTATCGCCGGAAGTAGGCGGCAAGTGGACCGCGTATCGTACGCGGACGAACAGGACCGTGGAGGAGCCGCCCGCGGATCCGGAGAACCGATGTTCTCCGTCGATCCCCGCTGGGGCGGCTACCCGCCGGCGAGTTTCGCCGAGCATCCAGGTCCGTTAGTCGTCCGTACGCTACCGGTTACCTCCTTCGGCACGCTGGGTCCCGCTGAACCCGGGCTCGAGCCGGTACATAAGATGATCCAAGAGTTCAGCGCCGTTGCTGACTATCGTATGTACCGCTTGGATAACACCTCGAGGCTCGTTACCTCGGGTGACGCGGGACGGATGGCGAAGTACGTCCAACGCTGTCGTGGGATCCGTCCCACGATGCGCAGCTTCGACGGTACCGACCCGATCCAGCTGCTGCCGTTCATGAAGGATATCCGAATCACCTTCAACTCGCAACACCTGACCGAAGGTATTGCGGTACGAGTCCTCGCGCACTTCCTCCAGCGCGACGCGGGGCGCCTGTATCCGAGTTATACGATGCGTGGCCTCGGCGCCGGCCAGCTCCACGACGACGTGAGCTGGCCGGGGCTCGTGAATCAATTCTTGAAACGCTACCTCACGGACGACGTGTTAGGTGAAGCGTACGACGCTGTCGCTACGGCGCGACAGCAATCGCATGACACTGAAAGCACGTTTGCTGACCGACTCGAGACTGCCGCGTTCCGATGCACGGCAGTCTTCACCGAACAGTCCCTCGCGCACTACTTGGTGCGGGGACTTGCACCGGCAACCCGTGCCGCAGTATCCGAGACTGTGCAAAGGCTGCCAGGCAGTCAGAAGACCGATCTTCCGACCATCCGCCGTATCGCCACGGCGGAAGGTACAACGTACCGCGCTCGGCGCGGTTTACTTCTGCCGGATCCGAAACCGGCAGGGAGGGCTGGCAGGACTACGAAGTCCGCCGCGACAAGTTCGCCCGCCTCGACCCTCCATATCGGGGAGGATGAGTGGCAGGCCGACCCTGTCCTCATTACGCAAGGAGCAAGGCCCGTGGGGGCACGAAACCCCTCACCGATGTCGACCGGAACGACGTCGAGTTACGCGACCGCATTCGCGGCCACTCCGAGAGTGGCAAGGGGCACGGACCTCCGCGTCGCCGAGCTCGATATCTCGAGTCCAGATAAGGGAAGCGCCTCGCCTCGCGTGCCCCTCCTCACCGATGAGGAGGCGCGGCACGCGGCGACCTTCGCCTCAACGGACGGCAGCGCGTACGTGTGCTGGCTATGCCGTACGTACGGGCATGCCATGTACGCGTGCCCGTTCCTGCCGCCGGAACAACGAATGTTCACGGCGTACAGGAACTACTGCTACCAGATGGAGACGCGCCCCGGTGCGCGTAATCTCCTCCGGCAAGCGGCGGGCGAGGGCTGTCCCCCGCGTCAAGGTTTCCCGAACCGATAGGGTGGGGGCGCATGCTTCGCCCCCCGTGGAGGCGGGTACCGTCGTAACGAAGTCGATCGTCGGGATCGACCCGCCTACCGGCAGGCGGACACAAGGTACCCCCGTCAAGGAGAAAGGGGGGACCGAGACCGTTCTCGGTTACCCCAACAGGTACAAAATGCGATAATGTACCTGTAAGACTGGGTAGAGGATCCGTACCCTCTACCCACGGAGAGTGACGAAGGAGAGGCGAATCGCTTCGTCCCCCATATCCTGCGACGACCGGACGCCACAGGTCAAGGCCCGGAAGTACCCGAGTACTTCGCCAAGGCCGCCGAGCCGCAGTGGAGGAATCGTCCCGACCCACGCGGCCGGCTACCAGAGGAAGACCTGGCCGTCGATAGCCAGGAGGTGAGCTCCGATAACACGGGTAGTTCGAAAAAAGGGTAAAGACGGTTACGTACACGCGGTCGCGTGAGCCGTCTTTTCCCCACGAACTACACCCGACCCCGCGTGCTCGCCAAGGACACCGGTGGTATTGTCCGAGAATACATCCCCCGCTGCCGGAGGCGAGCACGGGAGCTTCTGTAATGCCGATACAGGAGGGAGCGCACGTCGAGGCCTACGAAGGCCCGACGTTAGGAGGACAAGACACCGGGACAGCCGACGTCCCAGTGAGGCGTAACGATGGCGACGGGGGCCACGACGACCGAAAACATTCGGTCGACACCCTGACTCCCGCGAGCCCAAGGTCGCCGAAGAGGGGTCCGTGTCGTACGGACTCGAATAATCCGAGGGGCGTCACTGATCCGCAGACGCCCCAAGAAAGGGGGAGAACGAAACGCAAGCGGGGCCAGCACCGAAATCGAAGGCCCCGGCGGAACGACCTCACCGATAAGGCCGCCCCGAAGGTTGTCGACGGCGTCATTTGCCTTATGACGTCGAAGATTTACAACGTCCTCGGCTCGATAGCCACAGAGGGAAATGCATTTAAACCCCGCACGATCGCCGTTGATACGTGCTCGGGGTATAATCTGGTGAGGAAGGCCGACCTTCCCCCCGATTGGACGCGTTACGTCGTGCACGGAGCACCTCTGCCACGACTTGAAGGCGCGAATAGCAACCCCCTCAAGCTTTCGGCCGTCGTCCGCCTGGCCGTGCGGTTGAGGAACACGGTGTTCCGAATTCCGTTCGTAGTAGCGGACCAGCTCGCCGTGCGGGTCCTCCTCGGCACGGCCTTCATCGATACGCACGTGCGACGTATCGACATCGAAGCTCAACGAATGGAGCTACGCCAAGGCGGTTCCGTCGCCATCGTCGACGGAAAGGGGGAGTCGACTCCCCCTACCAGGCGACACGGGCGACACACGGGTCGGCCAGACGTACGCGAGGAGGCCCCGCAAGCGATCCGAATCGCCGGCTGGGTTACCATCCCCGCGATGTTACAAGCCCGCGTGCGTGTGACAACCGCGGGGAGGGGCCTCGTGTTCCTGGAACCCAAGCCCTCACTCCAACACCGACATGGAGTGAGGCTGACGAATGGCGTCGCGGAGGTCCTACCGAATCAGACCATCGTCGCGAATTTCTCACGACGAGAAAGAAGGCTTCCGAAGCACACCGTCGTGAGATACGCGGAGCGCAACCCTCTCGCGATCCTCACTCCTGAACGTAAGGTCGCCGAGGGGATCGCGCACGCACTACACCAGACCGACTTGACCGATCAAGTCGGTGGGGTAGGAGTTGGCCGATCCAACTCCGACGATAAGACCACCACCGGGGGCAGGGGGGTGGACCTGGACGAACGGTCACCTTTATGCCAACCGACGGCAAGGGTACTGTTCTCCACCAGCAAAAGGATCCCGAAAATCCACCGATGGATTGGGAAAAAGAGATCGACCTGTCATACATCGACGATGACAAGCTCCGTGGTCACGTACTCGAGATGCTCCGTAAGAACTCGAGTCTGTGGAGCGGTGCGCTTGGAACGGTCCAAGCCACGGAGCACCGCATTCCCTTCGAACCGGGAACGAAACCGATTCGCTCTATGCCCTATCGGAAGGGCCCGGCCATGCGCGAAATGGTCGCGAAGGAGGTCAAAAAGATGTTGAACGCGGGGGTTATCGAACCCGCGAGCACCTAGTGGGCGTCCCCCGTGGTGCTCGTACCGAAGAAAGACGGCTCTCTTCGGTTCTGCGTGGACTACCGGCGTCTCAACGCGAAGACGGCAGCCGATTCGTATCCGCTGCCACGGATGGACGACTGCATCGACTCGTTAGGAGATGCAGCCGTCTTCACCACGTTGGACTGCAATTCCGGTTATTGGCAGATCCCGGTCGCTCCGGAAGACCGGGATAAGACCACGTTTCCGACGCACATGGGCACGTTTCGCCACTTGCGCATGCCGTTTGGACTCAAAGGGGCACGGGCCACCCTCCAACGTGCGCTCGACATAATAATCTCCGGGGTCCGCTGGCAAATATGCTTCGTCTATCTCGACGACGTGATCGTGTTCTCCCGTACGCACGGAGAACACGCGAGGCATCTCAATACCGTCTTGAGCTTACTGCGGAGTTCCGGTATCTCCCTTAAGCTCAAGAAGTGCAGCTTCTTCCGACCGAAGGTACACTACCTGGGCCACGTCATCTCCCCAGGCACGTTGAGCGTGGCTGATACGGCGGCCGACGCTTTCAAGACGTTCACGTTCCCGAGGACGTTGACGCAAGTGCTCTCGTTCCTCGGGGCGTGTAACTTATACCGCCGATTCGTTAAGGGGTTTGCTAAGATAGCGCGTCCTCTGACCGACATGACGCGCAAGGATTCGGATCCTGACTTCTACAACCCCACGGAGCTGCAACTTCAAGCGTTCGAGAACCTTAGGAAGTGCATGATCGCTCCGCCGATCCTCGCGTTGCCCCGGCACGGTCGTCCGTACATGATAGACAGCGACGCGAGTGCCTACCAACTCGGCTGCACCTTACTACAGGAGCACGAAGAGACGAACGACTGGCGACCCGTGGGGTATTGGTCGTACTCACTGTCCGATAGTGAGCGCAACTACAGCGCTACGGAGCGCGAGTGCTTTGCCGTAGTCTGGGCCGTCCGCACACTACGGCCATACGTAGAAGGAACGAAGTTCACCGTCCGAACGGATCACGACGCCCTGAGGTGGCTCATGTCCCTCACCGAGAGTTCCGGAAGACTCACCCGGTGGCGGGTACGTCTGGCTGAATAAGATTTCACCATTCAGCACCGCCCCGGACGCGTGCATCAGGTGCCCGATGCCCTGTCACGACTCGTGTCGCCGAAGGTCGCCGATGACCCTCGCCCCACCGTCGAGGTGGATGACGACATCCCCAGTTTCGACGGGAGCAAGACTGTTCGAGACGTATCGAACGAGCTCGCGGACCACGCTTGTACCGCGAGCTGCGATCATCAGGCCGTCCATGTCTTCGTAACGACACGGAATCAAGCCGAAGCCCGAACAAGGTCGCGCGTACAGACGCGCGACGAACCGAGAGGCGACGACGAAGCCCCCGCTCTCCAAGGACCCAATTCGTTTTGGGAGGAGAACGACGAGTTCGACGCCGCCGACATCCAGCGCGCCGAAGACCCTGAGGCTGGCGTGCTCGACTCCCCGGTCGCCCCACCGCAGGACGACCTTCCGGCCCCTCTTACGATAGAGGAGATAGCCGAGGAGCAACGCGTGGATGACTTCTGCTAAACCGTTTTGGAACGAAAGTCAGAGTCCCGGGACTCCGCGTTCTTCGAGGACCACCAAGGGGTGCTCAAACGGAGACACCCCTTCGACCCTGATATCGTTCAGGTCGTGGTACCTCGGACGCTCCGCGCCAGGCTCCTTCGCCTGTGCCACAACCCGGCCATCGCGGGGCACCCGGGCCAGAACCGTATGTACTACGCGCTCCGTCGCGAGTACTACTGGCCCCACCTGGCTGCAGACGTCGCAGCCACGGTGCGAGGGTGTCGAACCTGCGCGATGAACCGGGTGAAGCTGAGGAAGCATCTCAACCGATTGAGATTGTTTCCAGCTAAGAGGCCCCTCGAGAGCCTCGCGATCGACATCTTGGGGCCGCTACCCAAGACGAAGACAGGAAAGCGGTTCCTGCTCGTGATTACGGACCGCTTCAGTAAGCTAACGCAAGTCGTTGCGCTCCGCACGATAACAGCGCACACGGTCGCAGTTGCGTTCTGCGACTCGTGGGTGTTCAAGTATGGCGTCCCTCGCACGTTGCTTTCGGACAACGGCCCTCAGTTTAATGCCAAGTTCTTCCACAGCACGTGCCGCGTTCTGGGGATAACGAATTTGTACACTTCGGCGTACCATCCCCAGACGAACGGGCAAGTCGAGCGATATAACCGAACAATCGCCTAGATGCTGCGGAACTACGTGGGTGAACACCAGGAAGACTGGGATGTGTACGTGGGGCCGCTTACGTATGCGTACAACTCCCACGTACATCGCACCACACGCACCACGCCGTTTGAGCTCGTGCTCAGCAGGCCACCGCCGGAGTTCTCTCTCCGACGGGCGGACGGCGGCGCGCCCCCGTCCGATAGCGGGAACCAACGTGCCGAGTTCCTCAAGACCTTGGATTCGACTATCCAGAAGGCCTACGGGAGCCTGCATCGGACGCAGGCTCGCTACAAGCGCAACTTCGATAAGCGCATACGACGTATTAATTCCCGGCTCCGTCCCGGGGAATACGTATATCTCAACCCCACCGATGGGGCTAAGACATCGAACAAGCTCGCCTCGCCCGCTGTCGGACCCTACCGCGTGCTCGCCAATGACCGTCGAACCATCACGATCGATCGTGATGGGGTCACCGAGCGAGTCTCCGCCGACCGCTACGTGTACGCGCCGTCTCCGATAGACGCGCCATGAGCAAGTACGACGACCCCGCGGGACCTCACCGATAAGGTCACCGCGGGAACGCAGTATGCCGTCGAACGGCTACTGAGACATCGGGTCATGGAAGACGGAACTACGGAGTTCCTCATCAAGTGGGCGGATTACGACACACCCACTTGGACTGCGCGGACTCACGTCTCGGAGGAGTTGGTGTCTCGTTACGCCCAACGCCTCCGGAGACGTACCGGCAGAGACCTCACCCAAATCGTGAACGCGGACGTTCACGCTTAAGGGGGGGCCCTCAACCGCTCCTTCGCGGATTAAACCCAGCCTGCACGAACAGACTAAAAGGGGAAGCGAAGGAAGTCGGCGGACCCTATCGGAGGGTCCCAGCCGGGGACGCGTTCAAGTCAAGTCGTCTTGACTTCTCGGACATCAAGAACGCGAAACATAAGAACAGGACAGTACGAACTGCCTGAAAAAAATGTTGGGCCCTCGAAATGACCGACATTACGAGGACCGCAAAACCCCGTTCGGATCGTAAAAGTCGAGCGACCCCCCCCCCCCCCGAACAGGATTGCCGGACGATCCGTTAAGTCCAGAAACCACGGCGAGGAGGGGCGCCCGACGAACGAGGCGATCAGCGGTGGAATCAAGACAGCCCCTCGGTGGGCGGAGCTAGCGACCGGAATGCCCGTCGCTTGTGTCTCGGAATATCCGAGAAGGTGGAGGCTCACGGCGGGCCATCAATCAGCATCCGGGTTAGACAGCCCGGCAGAAGACCGGATCATTGTCCTTTCGGTTTGGGTTGTGTGCAAGAAGACGCGCGAAACGCGCAGGCAGACGCGCAGGCGAGAGGAGTGGCGTCAGAAGAACGCGCGCCAGGGTCGTTCAATAAGAGCGAGGAAGCGAGAGCAACTCAGTAGGAGGGGCACCAATATATACGCACGGACGCGAGACACTTCAAAACCGCCGCCGAGACATGCCCCGTAATAAGGAAAATTACGGGGGATGAGAACGTTACACGTGAGCGGCGCCAGATGCGCGCCATGCACCAACCCCGATTGCGTCATCCCCAAATCACTGCCGTCACTATACTCCGAAAATAACGAAAAAATAAGGGGGAGAAATTACAGCAGCACGGGCGCGGCGTGCACAGGTACTGCACGCCATACTATAAACAATGAAATGGCGGACAGCGCTGCACGGGGGTACAACGGGTACCACCAGAAGGAACACACGGCCCCTCCCTCACCGGAGGGTGAGGAGTGTGCGAGCTCGACCAGAACGCCGCATCGACCAGAACGCCGCATCGGACGGACCCCCTGCACTCTCAACGGTCAAACCCTCAAGCCGACCAAGCGGCTTTCCCTCACAGTCTCCCCCGCAAGCGCTGGACCGCCTGCCGGTCGAGCGACAGGCCCGAGCCGTCTCCTGGCGAGCCGCTCGGGTGCCTTCGAGCCCTCGCCGTCGAAGGCGGAGGGGCGCAGGAGAACTCGAACCCACGACAGCCGGCTCTTCTAACATCTTCCTTGCGCTGTGTACGCCTCCTTCGATTTACCCGCTTACAGGGAATATGTCGCTACCGGCGGAACGACCGCCAGCAAACGGCGGGGCCGGGAACCTCAATATGACCCCCTCCAGGGGTGCCACTGCCGGATAGCTATACGATGTAATCAAGAGTCCGTGCGAAAACCCGTGCAAGAACGCAAACGGGGTCTACCTAACGCGTCGAAGGCCTACGCCCCCGCCACCAGACAGCCAAGGGGCGCGGGGACAAGAAGTCGGATGTGGTTCGCGTCGCGCCCTCGCCACGGAGCGCGAGGAGCGCCGCGGGCCGAGCTTGCGAGGCCCAAGCGCAGCGCGGAGTGGGCCGCGGGCCGGATACTTCACGCCACGGGAATGACAAGTAACCGCGCTGTCCTACGAGCCCTCGCCGCCGACGGCGAGGGGGGGCCAAGGAGAATTGCATGCGTCGCGCGTCGTCGCGCGCCGCGCCCTCGCCACGGACAGCGAGGGGCGGCAAGTCTACAGTACGGGGGGCGGTACCGACCGCCACCGCCCGGGCACAAGCCCCGGAGCGCCCCCGCTCGCGCCGGTATAATGCTGCAAACCGTGCGGCGGAAGCCGACGGCGCCGCCCGCCACGAAGGCGAGGCGCGCCAGATAGAAAACGGACTTCGCGTCTTCGCGCTCTAGCTTCGACGGCGAGCGGCAAGAAGAAGGGTAGCGAACGACTACGCATCCACGCACTTCCCCGATGGCGAGTGGCGCCGCCAGTGAGGCGACTGTCGCGAGCGCAATTGTGAATGCCGATCACACACCGTCCAGAAGGGACGAGGACGCAGTGTGCGCGAAAGTGCAAGGGCACGGCGCCCCTGCAGCGTGCGATCGCGAGAAAGAAATTAAGCGGCACGCCCCCGAAGGACCGACGAGTACCATGAGTGGAAATGCCACCTGTCGCCCCTCTCGCACCGGTCGGCAAATTGAGGTGGGGGCAATTGTGGGACGGCCCTACTCGTGCGGGAGTCATAAAGGAGACGGCGTGTACGGGGACAGGACAAGCGGATGTCTTGGCGTACGGATGTGATGAATCAGAAGAGTCAAGATGCTGTCGGAGGGCTGGTGCCAGGGGACCATCGCGATGACACGAGAGACTGGCTTGCGAGAAAACACCAAGAACCCACATTTTGACGTGAGGCTCGTGGCGCACAGCGGACCCCGAGCGACCCCATGAGGGAGGTGTATGGAGCTCCACCGGCAATGTGCTGGTGAAGAAAGACACCGGCGAACCCCAGTTTACAATTACGGGCGGTTCGAAGGGGATTCAAGGGGAGAGACCATCAAGGAACGGATTGCGAAGATATATGGAGATGGCAGGTACCGTGAGCTCGGACGGGGAAGCTGTTCCAGAGAAAAATGCGGGAGCGTGCTCGCGAAGATAATTGCGAGTCATGAGGCGCTTTCCGGGCCGGACGCGGCATACCATTCGTAGTGGACCGGCACGGGGTAGACTCTCGGTAGGGTATGTGTAGTATAAACACCCCCAACGGAGCGGGGTGTATACTCAGTTCTTGCGGAGACCCTCGAGAGGGAGAAGACAAGGGAAGACGTACACCCACTACGGAACCGGAGCACGGGCCCGGGTAGCGTGGTAGAGCGGGATCGGGGAGGACGAGCGCACGCGCGAGCGGATCGACGCCTCGAAGCCCCGGTGCGGTACTGGGTAACGATCCAGTACCGACGGGTGGAGGTGGATCTGGCTCGTGGGGGTGCGTCGCGTGTCCTCTACCCGCGCTCGGTGTTGTCTAACGCGCGCAAAGGCGACGGCTCGCGGTTAGAATAAGCGGGGAGTCGACCCTCGGCGGTCGGTCGTCGACAAGTCCGTGCTTGTCGCCTTTCCCCGCCGCCGGTCCGCTCCATATTTAATGTACATAATAACATATCATGATAGTACAGTACCGATGTACTGTAGCAACGTACTGTAGCGGTCGGTAGACACTGTAATACTGTCAGCCATCGGGGCTGACAGTACACGTGTGTGTGCGCTCTTCGGTCCCACGCATACACGTGTACACGTGCGCCCCCTGTACTTGGGGGTACACGTGGTGGTACTGTAGAGCATCGAGCCCTACAGTAACTGATCCGATTCTGAGTTTATCTAATCTAAAATAAAGCCCCAGGGGGGGGTTATGCTACACGGCCCCCCCCACAAGTGTGAACGTCCGCGTTCACATGTGCTTGTAGGGCGGCTCGTGCTTCCCCCTTCGATCTAAGTGTCGTGGCTTCCCTTTTCCGTTCACATTCCTTCCGTTGGCAGTCTCTCCTCTCCGTCGTCGCGTGTCCCCGTGTCGTTCCTTCGTGGACCGTGGGCTCCTGTCTTGCCCTGCCATCGAGCGGGCTCTCGGCGTTCTCACACAATCTCGAGATTTGAGTCCGGCTGACACTGTCTCGGCATGCCACCGCCATCGGTTCCGAAACCGCCGTCACCGCCGCCGCCGGCCGTTGCCGCGGCGGCTCGAGTCGCCACTACGGAGGCATCGTCGCTTCCGTTGTCGAACGCCCCTCCTCCTGACGCGTGCGTCGCTACGCCAGCGCCGACATCCCCCTTTCAGAGGACCGGCCCGTCGACGGAGTCCACGCTGTCCGTGGAATTGACTGACGCCCCTACACGCGTTGTCGACGCACCGCATGGGGGCGAGTCGCAAGCCCCTCGTCCCACCGTGCTGAGGGGGCGGCTGACCCCGTCGTTGGGATCCCTTCTGGAGCCGTGGTTTCTCCCCTTCACGGGCCAAGCCTAAGGGTGACAGAGGGTGTGTTCCCAGCACGACGCGCTGGTTCGGCGTTCCTCTTTTGCGGTCCTCTCCGCTGCCGCTCAGTGACCTCCGGTATCCGTGGGCGCGCCACGCTCGTGTGGGCGTGACGGTGGGCGAGATCTTGGCGAGCCCATCCTTACGCCCTGACTTGTCCCGCATCCGTAAGATCAGCGAGGCCGGCCTCGCTGATCAATCCGCGCTGGCCCTTAGCCGTCTCCTTGCTGAAGGGGACGGCGTGGCTTACCAAATCCCCGACGGGATACGAGGAGATCGCACGTTTGCTTTCGGTATGGAGGAGGTAATGTACGTCGATCGTATGGCAGCTTACCTGTCCGGGTTCGACTCGGACTGTCCGCCCCGTTTTATCCTCGCGGAGATCCCGGGACTTTACGTGTATCCGCGTCCGTACGCGTAAACCAAGCCCCGGGTCGCTCTTCAGAAGTCTGCCAGAACACTGATGCGGCTCCATGGCATCGCCGTGGCCCATCGAGACTGGTCTGCCTACAGGCGGTCCTCGGAGGAAGACGGTCGCGTCTTTGCGTCTGCCGCGTTCGAGAAAGGCATTTCCCCGGGGGACTTTCCCTCGCTTCCGCGCGTGGTTCGTGACACCTTTCCTTCCTTAGGGATACTCCCTCTTCTTCCCTACGTGCTGAAGCATTTTGGGTACGCTGCGGTCGACCCGAGTCACCCCGTCCGCGTTCCCCTACTCGACAGCTGCGAAAAAGAATGGGCTTGGTCCCTCGGGAGCGCTTTCATGGTAGAGGTGTGCGTACATGGTCGCGTTTTCCTTCAGCCGGACAAGACCGTGACGTTTCTGGCGCGCCTAGGGCCCGATTTACCGACCGTCCCACCACACCCGCTCGAGTGCGGCCTTCCCCAGGTCTCCTGGACGCTCGATAGCGTCGTGTCCTTGATGACCCGAGCCGGCGAGGTGAGCGAGCGTCATCATCACCACTGGCCTGACTTCACGACGGGCACCCGAAGCCCGTTCCTCCTGTACGATTCGAGGGTGGACGCGTTCGCGTCTCGCTCGGCAGCGACTCCGGACTCTGCCGGGTCGAGAGGGAGGCGTGGTGGCGTCGGCTTCGGGTCGAGGCGGAACCGCCGCAAGCGGTATCGGGATGTAGACCCCGTCCCGCCTCATCCGGCCATGGCGGGGTCCGACTTGTTTCGCTCCACCTCGCCCCGTGGGCCGGACGAGCGAACGTTGTTACCCGTCGCGTTAGAGGCGATTCCCCTATGCCTTCGCTGGACGACCGCTCCGTCGCCCTGGCCCCTGGGATGGCGGCTCGGGACCTTTCCCTTACGAGGGAGGACGTTGCTTCGGTGCCCGGGCTCGGGCAGGCCTTGGGGCACGCCAGGAACCAGGCCTGGACGGTGGGTAGTCTCCTGTCGACCATGGCGAGCTGGTTCCTCGTGCGGAGTACTGAGGCTCGTCGCCTCAGCGGGGAGCGCGACACGCTCTCCCTCTCGCTGAACCGTTTGCAAGGCGAAATTGACTCCGCGCGGGACACCGCTCGTCACCAGACTAGCGCGTACGAACGCGCTGTAGCGGACCGGGATCGGTACCATCAGGAGCGGAACACCTTGCGCGCCGCTCGGGCGCGCGCGATTCGTGAGGTCGTCTCGCAGCCCTCCAGCAGGCCCGATCCTTATGCCGTCCCGACGGTTGTTTCCCTGACGTTTTACGGTTCCGGGGCGCACGCGGCCCCTGTACGAGGAGGTGGTTCATACCAGCCGCCCGCTATGCCCCCTCTCGTGGAGGCTGCGGGGGATCCGCCGCGGAACTCCGATGTTCCGTGTTATCCCGGGTACTGCCCGCCGATGCCTTCGGACCGGGGCCCCGATGGCACTCGTTGAGGGGGTACAGTTCCCCGTCCCGAGATGACTCGTCCTGTGCTTTCCGTAAAGACTCTTCGCATCTTCTGTTCTTGTCCCTCACCCCCGTCGCCCGGTTCCTGTGATGAGCCTCCCCCTTGCGTGGCTCGCGCGAGCCCTGGTGTTTCCCGCTCGAGGCTGCGCCGAGCGCAGCACGCTGGCGGAGGAGGGCGGGTGCAAGGAGACCCGGACGGTCCGGGTCTAGAACAAGGCCAAGCGGCCCTTGCCCTCGAACCGGTCGAGGGCGAAGCGCGCGATATTCATCTTGTTATCGCGCCCCTCGCCATCGACGGCGAGGGCGCGATAGCGAGGCACCCATGGGACCGTGCGGTCCCCGACAGCTGCCTGGCTGTGCCATATTAGCGCCGTTCGTGGGGCACTACGCCTCCCAGGTCAAGGCGTCCGTGCAGCCCAACCGCTCCCGTTCGAGTACGGCGCAACGGATCGGTACGGTCCTAGCGTGCGCGTAGTCACGCGCCCGGGGCGGTGGCGGTCGATACCGCCCTCGCCGTAATGTACACGTGTCGTCCCTTGCCATTGATGGCGAGGGCGCGGCGCGCGACGAATGCAATTCTCTTGGGCCCCCTCGCCGTCGGCGGCGAGGGCTCGTAGGGCAGCGCGGTGTCATCGCGCGCGGCGGTGCAGCGTCGCGCGGACGGAAGGAGGGAGCGGAGACGCGGGGCCGGTAGTGAAGGCAGGTGCCGCGAGCGCGTGTGCGTTTCTGTCCGGCAACTGCTGCAGAGCGCATTCTCTACAGTGCGACACGCACGCGCGCGCCCTGTGCAGCCCTGCACGTGCGCAGAAGCGCATTGACATTGATTAAATCCCCCAAAAAATTATTCCAAAAAGTAATTTTCCCGCGAAAATGTCTTTTTGCCAAAAAATGAGTCTCCGCCCGTGGGGTGGTTATTGCCAAGTGTCGGGCGCGGCGCACGTATCGCTGCCCTGTCACTGATTACATGTGGCTCGGGTGGCGCGTCCCGCACGTGCCACCCGCGCGTGGCTGTGTACTTTCCCATTCATCCTTAATTTCTTCTATTTTCTTAACCCGCCGCCGTCGGCGGTGACGGTTTGTTAAAAAGGCCTGTACTCGGCGTACAGTGTAAACGTATCGCTCTCTGACAGTGGGGAGGGGGCTGCGGTCGTCATTCGACGTTCGTATCGGCATATATTACCTGCGCCTCGGGTTCCCTATCTTCGCTCGGTCCGTATATTGAGCGTGGGTCCGGTGTCCCTTGCCTCTCGTGCTTACGTTGCGCGATCTTTCCGTTCATGCCCCCGAAGAAATAGCAGGGCATGATCATGGTTCTCCGCCGTCGAGGCTGATATCTAGGGAGCGTCCCTGTCCCCTAAGACGCACGAAATCTGGCGCCCTACTCGGTGTGGGCGTTGTCAATCAGCGACTCGAACGCTCGTGCAGATCGCTGCAGCTCTCTTGTGGCTGCGAGAGGATTCGGGACCCCCTGACTCATGCTGTCGTGTGAATAACCCTGTGGGATACCGCGGTGCTGGTTCGTATTGTCGGCTGGGAGGGTCCGTTGTTCTTCTCCGTTTGTTGCCGCTTCTGCTGGGATTGTCATACGGCAGCCCGTCCTGCTTGCTGTCACGCGACTTCTTCGCGTTTGCGCCCTCCTTTCCAGGATCTTTGTCCGGTGTTGCTCCTGGAGTCGTGTGACTCCCTCCCCGTCTGGGGAGGTTGGAGGACCGGTGTCCTTGCCCCTTTATCGGAATTTTGCCTAACCGCGGTCGGTTACCTTTATCCCAAAAGGAGCGGTTGGGGGCCCCTCCTCAAGCGTGAACGCCCGCGTTCACGTTTGAGTTGAGGTCCATGCCGGTGCGTCTCCGGAGGCGTTGGGCGTAACGAGACACCAACTCCTCCGGGACGTGAGTCCGCGCAGTCCTAGTGGGCGTGTCGAAATCCGCCCACTTGATGAGGAACTCGATAGTTCCGTCTTCCATATCCCGGTGCTTCAGAAGTCGCTCGACAGCGTACTGTGTCCCCTCTCTGACCGTGTCGGCGAGGTCAGCTGGGGTTGTTGTGCTCGCCCGTAGTGCGTCCGTCGGCGGTGGCGCGTATACGCAGCGATCTGCGGAGACCCGCTCAGTGACCCCATCACGATCGATCGTGATGGTTCGGTGGTCGTTCGCGAGGACGCGGTAGGTTCCGACCGGGGGGGACGCGAGCTTGTTCGAAGTCTTCCCACCGTCGGTGGGGTTGAGGTATACGTACTCTCCCGGATGGAGTCGCAAATTGATCCGTCGTATGCGCTCATCGAAGTCACGCTTGTAGCGAGCCTGCGTCCGACGCAGGCTCCCGTAGGCCATCTGGATTGTCGAATCCAAGGTCTTGAGGAATTCGACACGTTGGTTCCCCCTGTCGGCAGGGGGAACGTCACCGTCGGCTCGTCGAAGCGAGAACTCCGGCGGTGGCCTGCTGAGCACGAGCTCGAACGGCGTCGTGTTAGTGGTGCGGTGTACGTGGGAGTTATGCGCATACGTAAGCGGCCCCACGTACACTTCCCAGTCATCTTGATGCTCGCCTACGTAGTTGCGTAGCATTGCAGCGATCGTTCGGTTGTATCGCTCCACTTGCCCGTTCGTCTAGGGATGGTACGCCGATGTGTACATATTAGTTATCCCCAGAACACGGCACGTGCTGTGGAAGAACTTGGCATTAAACTGCGGTCCGTTATCCGACAGCAACGTGCGCGGGACGCCGTACTTAAACACCCACGATTCGCAGAACGCAACTGCGACGGTGTATGCGGTTATCGTGCGAAGCGCAACGACTTGCGTCAGCTTGCTAAAGCGGTCCGTGATCACGAGCAGGAACTGTTTTCCTGACTTCGTCTTGGGGAACGGCCCCAAGATGTGGATGGCCAGACTCTCGAGCGGCCTCGTAGCTGGAAACAATCTCAATCGGTTGAGATGTTTCCTCAGCTTGACCCGGTTCATCGCGCAGGTTCGACAACCTCGCACCGTGGCGGCAACATCTGCGGCCAGATGGGGCCAGTAGTACTCGCGACGGAGCGCGTAGTACATACGGTTCTGACCCGGGTGCCCTGCGATGACCGGGTTGTGACACAGGCAAAGGATCCTGGCGCGGAGCATCCGAGGTACCACCACCTGCACGATAGCAGGGTCGAAGCGGTGTCTCCGTTTGAGCACCCCCTGGTGGTCCTCCAAGAACGCGGAGTCCCGGGACTCTGACTGTCGTGCCAAAACGGTTTGGCAGAAGTCATCCACGCGTTGCTCTTCGGCAATCTACTCTATCGTAAGAGGAGCCGGAAGGTCGTCCTGCGGAGGGGCGACCGAAGAGTCGGGTGCCCCAGCCTCGTGGTCTGCGGTGCGTTCGATGTCGGTGGCGTCGAACTCGTCATTCTCCTCCCAGAACGAATTGGGTCCTTGGAGAGCGGGGGCTTCGAAATCGCCCCTCGGCTCGTCGCATGCTCGGGCGCACGACCTTCTTCGTGAGCTGGCTTGGTTCCGTGTCGTCGCGAAGATGTGCTCGACCTCGTGGTCGCAGCTCGCGATGCAAACGTGGCCCGTGAGCTCGTTCGATACGTCTCCAACGGTCGTGCCCGCGTCCAAGGTGGGAATGTCGTCATCCACCTCGACGCTGGGGCGAGGGTCGTCGGCGACTCTCGGCGACACGAGGCGTGACAGGGCGTCCGGTACCTGGTGCACGCGCCCGGGGCGGTACTGAATGGTGAAGTCGTATTCAGCCAGGCGTAGCCGCCACCGGGTGAGTCTTCCGGAACTCTCGGTGAGGGACATGAGCCACCTCAAGGCGTCGTGATCCGTTCGGACTGTGAACTTCGTGCCTTCAACGTACGGCCGTAGTGTGCGGACGGCCCACACTACGGCGAAGCATTCGCGCTCGGTAGCGCTGTAGTTTCGTTCGCTGTCGTTCAGCGAGTAAGAACAATACCCAACGGGGCGCCAATCGTTTGGTTGGTCGTGCTCTTGGAGCAGCGTGCAGCCTAGTTGGTAGGCGCTCGCGTCGGTGTCGATCAAGTACGGTCGTCCGTGCCGAGGCAACGCGAGGATCGGCGGAGCGATCATGCACTCCTTAAGGTTCTCGAACGCCTGGAGTTGATCCTCGGTAGGATTATAGAAGTCAGGATCGGAATCCTTGCGCGTCATATCCGTCAACGGACGGGCTATTTTCGAGAAGCCCTTAACGAAGCGGCGATATACGTTACACGCCCCGAGGAACGAGCGCACCTGCGTCAGCGTCCTCGGGAACGTGAACGTCCGGAAGGCGTCGGCCGCCATATCGGCCACGCTCAACTTACCTGGGGAGATGACGTGCCCCAGGTAGTGTGCCTTCGGTTGAAAGAAGCTACACTTCTTGAGCTTGAGGGAGATGCCGGCACTCCCTAACAAGCTCAAGACAGTGTCGAGATGCTTCGCGTGTTCCGCGTCCGTACGCGAGAACACTATGACGTCATCGAGATAGACGAGGCATATTTGCCAGCGGACTCCGGAAAGGATAATATCCAATGCACGTTGGAAGGCGGCCGGTGCCCCTTTTAGTCCGAAAGGCATGCGCAGGTGGCGAAACGTGCCCATGTGCGTCGTAAACGTGGTCTTATCCCGGTCCTCCGGAGCGACGGGGATCTGCCAATAACCGGAATTGCAGTCCAACATCGTAAAGACGGCTGCATCTCCTAACGAGTTGATGCAGTCATCCATCCGGGGCAGCGGATACGAATCCGCTGCCGTCTTCGCGTTGAGACGCCGGTAGTCCACGCAGAACCGAAGAGAGCCGTCTTTCTTCCGGACGAGCACCACCGGGGACGCCCACTCGGTGCTCGCGGGTTCGATAACCCCTGCGTTCAGCATTTGGTTGACCTCCTTGGCAACCATCTCGCGCATGGCGGGCCCCTTCCGATAAGGCATCGAACGAATCGGTTTCGTTCCCGGTTCGAGAGGGATGCCGTGCCCCGTGGCTCGGATCGTTCCGAGCGCACCGCTCCACAGACTCGAATGCTTACGGATCATCTCGAGTACGTGGCAACGGAGCTTGTCATCGTCGATGTATGACAAGTCCACCTCTTTTTCCCAGTCCATCGGTGGATTTTGGGATCCTTTTTGTGGGGGCTTACGGTGCCTCCCGCCGTCGGTTGGTCTCGAGGTGGCCGATCGTCCGTACCCACCTGTTCCCTCCTAACGGTCTCTAGCTCATCGGAGATTGGTCGTCCAGCTCTTGCCTTCCCGACTTGATCGGTCAAGTCGGTCAGGTGTAGCGCGTGTGCGACCCCCTCGGCGACGCGAGGTTCGGGCGTCAGGATGGCGAGGGGGTTGCGCGTCGCATACCCCACGACGGTGTGCTTCGGAAGCCGCCTTTCCCGTCGCGAAAAGTTTGCGACGAGGACGTCGAAGGTCTGATTCGGCAGTACCTCAACGACGCCGTTCGTCAGCCTCACTCCATGTCGGTGTTGAAGTGACGGCTTCGGCTCCATGAATACGAGGCCCCTCCCCGCGGTGGTGAGGCACACTCGGGCTTGCGACCTCGCGGGGATGGTGACCCAGCGGGCGATTCGGATCGCCTGCGGGGCCTCCTCTCGTACATCGGGCCGTCTCGTCTGGCGTCCGCTACGCCAGGTACGGGGACTCGGCTCCCCTTTTCCGTCGACGATGGCAACAGAGCCGCCTCGGCGCAGCTCCATCCGTTGAGCCTCGATGTCGATACATCGCACGTGCGTACCGATGAAGGCCGTGCCGAGGAGGACCGGCACGGCGAGCTGGTCCGCTACTACGAACGGAATTCGGAACACCGTGTTCCTCAACCGCACGGCCAGGCGGACGACGGCCGAAAGCTTGAGGGGGTTGCTATTCGCGCCTGCCAATCGTGGCAGAGGTGCGTCGTGCACGACGTAACGCGTCCAATCGGGGGGAAGGTCGGCCTTCCTCACCAGATTATACCACGAGCACGTATCAACGGCGATCGTGCGGGGTTTAAATGCATTTCCCTCTGTGGCTATCGAGCCGAGGACGTTGTAAATCTTCGACGTCATAAGGCAAATGACGCCGTCGACAACCTTCGGGGCGGCCTTATCGGTGAGGTCGTTCCGCCGGGGCCTTCGATTTTGGTGCTGGCCCCGCTTGCGTTTCGTTCTCCTCCTTTCTTGGGGCGTCCGCGGATCAGTGACGCCCCTCGGATTATTCGAGTCCGTACGACACGGACCTTTCTCCGGCGACCTTGGGCTCGCGGGAGTCAGGGGGTCGACCGAATGTTTTCGGTCGTCGTTGCTCCCGTCGCCATCGTTACGCCTCACCGGGACGTCGGCTGTCCCGGTATCTTGTTCCCCTAACGTCGGGCCTTCGGAGGCCTCGACGTGCGCTCCCTCCTGTATCGGCATTACAGGAGCTCCCGTGCTCGCCTCAGGTAGCGGGGGATGTATTATCGGACAATACCCCCGGTGTCCTTGGCGAGCACGCGGGGTCGGGTGTAGTTCGTGGGGAAAAGACGGCTCACGCGACCGCGTGTACGTAACCGTCTTTACCCTTTTTTCGAACTACCCGTGCTATCGGAGCTAACCTCCTGGCTATCGACGGCCAGGTCTTCTTCGGGTAGCCGGCCGCGTGGGTCGGGACGATTCCTCCACTGCGGCTTGGCGGCCTTGGCGAAGTACTCGGGTACTTCCGGGCCTTGACCTGTAGCGTCCGGTCGTCGCAGGATATGGGGGACGAAACGAGTCGGCTCTCCTTCGTGACCCTCCGTGGGTAGAGGGTACGGATCCTCTACCCAGTCTTGCAGGTACATTATCGCATTTTGTACCTGTTGGGGTAACCGAGAACGGTCTCGGTCCCCCCTTTCTCCTTGACGGGGGTACCTTGTGTCCGCCTGCCGGTAGGCGGGTCGATCCCGACGATCGACTTCGTTACGACGGTACCCGCCTCCACGGGGAGCGAAGCGTGCGCCTGCACCCGATTGGTTCGGGAAACCTTGACGCGGGGGACGGCCCTCGCCCGCCGCTTGCCGGAGAAGATTACGCGCACCGGGGCGCGTTTCCATCTGGTAGCGGTAGTTCCTGTACGCCGTGAACATTCGTTGTTCCGGCGACAGGAACGGACACGCGTACATGGCATGCCCGTACGTACGGCATAGCCAGCACACGTACGCGCTGCCGTCCGTTGAGGCGAAGGTCGCCGCATGCCGCGCCTCCTCATCGGTGAGGAGGGGCACGCGAGGCGAGGCGCTTCCCTTATCTCGACTCGAGATATCGAGCTCGGCGACGCGGAGGTCCGTGCCCCTTGCCACTCTCGGAGTGGCCGCGAATGCGGTCGCGTAACTCGACGTCGTTCCGGTCGACATCGGTGAGGGGTTTCGTGCCCCCACGGGCCCTGCTCCTTGCGTAATGAGGACAGGGTCGGCCTGCCACTCATCCTCCCCGATATGGAGGGTCGAGGCGGGCGAACTTGTCGCGGCGGACTTCGTAGTCCTGCCAGCCCTCCCTGCCGGTTTCGGATCCGGCAGAGGTAAACCGCGCCGAGCGCGGTACGTTGTACCTTCCGCCGTGGCGATACGGCGGATGGTCGGAAGATCGGTCTTCTGACTGCCTAGCAGCCTTTGCACAGTCTCGGATACTGCGGCACGGGTTGCCGGTGCAAGTCCCCGCACCAAGTAGTGCGCGAGGGACTGTTCGGAGAAGACTGCCGTGCATCGGAACGCGGCAGTCTCGAGTCGGTCAGCAAACGTGCTTTCCGTCTCATGCGATTGCTGTCGCGCCGTAGCGACAGCGTCGTATGCTTCACCTGTAGTGCAATAATGGGCTCTACAGGGGGGTGAAAAGGAAGGAAAACATTTGGAGTTGGATATGAAAAGTAGTCCGGGTTGGGGGGGACACACGTGTGAATAATTGCACAGTTTTAATTTTTAATTATTTTATTTAGTTAATTAGTTGGCATTAATTTTGCTGACACTAGATTAGATCTAGGATCTAGCGCCGCGAGCTGCTGTAGAGGCTCCGGCGGGGCGATATATACCTTAGCCCTCTGACCACCAAGTCAGTAAAGGTAACCCGAGTTGCCGGAGTTGAATGTCGCCTTGGTCGAAGTCCGTCTCTACCAAGACGCTCCCTTTTACCTAAGCCTACGGCATCCTCTATTGCTCGGGGGTTCCTTTTCTTTTTCCTTTATTTCCCTATCCTTTTCTATCTCTACTTCTACCTATTTTTCCCTTATCTTGTGTTGGTGCCATCGGCCTCGGTTGCGACCGAACCGGTGTAGGTGTTTCGAGCCATCGGGCGGCACAGTTGACGTAGCGCTGCTACTGTGACCCGTTTTTCCGACGGAGACTGTTGCAACGACGTCTCCCTGGAAGGGCTCCGTCGTAGTACGAGCCAGTGTTGGTACCATCGGTGTCGGTTGCGACCGAACCGGTGTAGGTGTTTCGAGCCATCGGGCGGCACGGTTGACGTAGCGCTGCTACTTTCATTTCATCCCGTCGGGCTGCGTTGCGACGCCCCCGTCGAAGGCCTTGTTGCGTCACAAGGTGTCGAAGAAGCTCAACGAGCATTGGCCTTACAACCCAGTGGAACCGGGATACCTACGTACGCGCCCCACCCCACACTCGTCGAGCAGATCTCTTCGCAAGTCTCTACCACACCGATCCCGGGCTGGGCTATTCCTCTGTGGCCCCCCCCTTATCAGGGATCTGAGCTACTACGAGTCGCAAGCTCGTTTAAACGGAGAAGGGAGAGTCGGACACTCCGTAGCGCTGTGCCATCGGCAGTTCTTCTTTTTGTTGCTGTTGTTGTTTTTGCTAGACCATCGGACCGTGGTCTCTGCCCGACAGGCGCATTGCACTAGAAAAGTGGTCTCCCAACCTAGAACTTGTTTTTTCTACGACAAGGAAGTTGGTCTGGGTAACGGACTCTTTTTTTATTTTCTTTTTGTTTGTAACCTTTTTGCTGCGTAGGTCCGCTCATACGAGCGATGTCGACAAGCGCCCCCGGAGACGTCGGTCCCGGGGCGAGTAGAAGCGGATCGGCACGAGCGTCGAGGATCCCGAGGGGCCCTCGCACCCGGAGCCAGGCCAATACGGCCACGGACCCCGGAGATCAAGACTCCCCTACGGGGATAGCCGCCGACAAGACTGACCTCGACGAGAAGTTGGAGAAGATGAGCAGCGAAATTCGCGAAGAAGCGAAGAAAAATCTCGAGGCTGAATTAGCCCTCGTCCGGAAGCAACTGGGGTTGCAAGCCTCCGAGTTCCACGCCGTTTTAGGAGAACTATCGGCTCGAGTGGATCTCGTCGAGAAGGAGCGAGGTGAGGCAACCGACGGTCTGGAGCCGGAGGTCCTAGCTTCGTTGAAAAGTTCGGTCAAGGACGCAAGGCGCGACGCGAATCAAGCTTTGGAGTCCTTGGGGAAATTTAGAAGCAGTATCGACGACAAGTTTGACCGCGCAGCTCATCGCCTCAAGGACCTCGAACAGGTCGCCGGGCAAGAGCCGCTTCCAACGGGTCGGGAAGGCGACCGTCCATCGAAGAAGTACAAGGCCGCGGTACAGCGGAGTTCCAAGTCGAAGACTTCGAAGAAGAATCTGCGACGCAGGAGCAAGAGTCACTATAGTGACGAGCCGGAGGACCAAGACTCAATGACCGAGTCGAATGGCCTTTCCGAAGATGGTGACGACGGTTTGTCGAACCATGCCAGCGATTCCGAACATCGTTCAGAGGAAGGGAAAGGAATTTCGCGGGGCAAGAAAATTACCTCCAGACGGGGCGGGATAACTTCGTGCGCCTCGCGGAGAGACAAGGACGCGGAGGCCGAAGATGTCGCAACGCGGCGCGGGCCGCGATGGGAGGAGTTGGAGGAGCTGAATCCGACCAACCACCTCTTCAAGAAATTACTTTCGTACCGAACGTACCGTTTGCGGAACCCACAGACACATTTGTCAAGTTCCCGGCGGACCGCCGTGCGAAAAATCAGGAGAGATATTCCGCCTAAGGTGAAGAAGGACAACACGTTCACAGGTGAGGACGGAGTCCTTGTGTTGGATTTTTTGGCAAAATTTGTTCAAGAGTTTGATAGTCAAGAAATGAACGAGGGGCAAGCGATCCGCTTGTTGCCCGAATTTCTAAGTGGCGTCGCTTTGAGACAGTACACTTCGGTGTCTCAGACGGCCGGGTCCCATCACGGAAAGGTGTCTGTTTGGCCGGAGGCCGTACAGTGGTTGTTGAGGAGTTTCGCAACCGACGAGGCGATCCGTCAAGCCGTGTTCGCATTGCGAGAGGTTCAGCAAAGACCGTCTGAAGACGAGATGGAATTTTATATCCGTCTGACGGACGCAAGTAATCGATGTTGAAACGTATATTCGATGGAAGAACAAATGACGATGTTTATTGAAGGACTCGATTCGAGTATCAAGCCAATGGTATCTCAATACCGACAAGACAATCGAGACGTTTCGTTTTTGAGACTAGTTAATTACGCGAAGGCGCATGGCTCGGCGAGCCGCGCTAAGGACAAGAAGACCAAGAAGGTCACGATTCAGACGCCGTCGACGATCAGGGCGGGTAAGAAGCCGAGGGCTTCTTATCCCGGTCGCAAAAGTCACGCCGCCGTCCATTTGGCCGAGTCCATTTCCGCGTCAGATGAGCGCGGTGCGCATGGAGACAGCGAAAGTCAGTACGAAGGAGCATTGGTAGCCGAAGGCAATTTTATTGAGCCATCGGAGGGCTACGGACACGAGGACTACGGGGCAAGCGGGTCGTCAACTCTACCGACGCCCACGTACACGACGGAGTCGTTTTCAAAGCCCACGGATCCCGTGATGACGTTTCGGGGGCGCAGCCACACGCCGGCGCCGCGCATTCCGATGGAAGACAAGGGCACGACGTTTCGAAGGCCAGGCTGGATGGGAAGGCCGCAACGTCAAGGAAGGCCGCCGGCCCGTGGAGGACCTAGGCCGCAATATACCGTCAAGACGCACGGACTGGTGTGCTATCATTGTTACGAAAAGGGGCACGCCGCGCCAACGTGCATTCTTTCCCTCCGGGAAATGCACCGAGTTTTGGAAAATTATGAGGCGTTGTCTCCGATGGAGAGGTTGGGGATACCATCGACGAGTTATCTGAAGGTCAAGAATTGGTTCGATTCGCAGACGGCGAGCACGCCGAGTGCTTCAACGCCGAGGCCGAACCAAGCCTTCAGAGGGCCTGCCGCGGGGCCCGCGTCGTCGGACGTGAGAAGGGTCCCGCAGCGGCAGGAAAACTAGAAGGGGAATCCCGCGTGAGCCGCGAGAGGCACAGGGTCGACGTACTGTGCCCGGGGCTCAGCCCCGTTCCCCGTCTCTAAAGAAAAAATTTGGCCCCGATGAGGAGGTTGATCGGTGGGTGGATAAGCCCAAAGGGCCAGCTCAAGTCAAGAAAATTTTGAGCCGAGCCAGAGATCATCCGTTGGAAGAAGTTCGAAGACCCTGGTATAGGGTTAAGCGAAGGGAGCGTCCCGAGAAGATTTTGGTTCTTGGGCGAAAAAAAATAAAGTTTACGCGGACATTGGACCAACAGTTGGATTGATGAGCCCGGTGTTGTCTGTATTAGACACCGGCGCGGGACCAAACCTTGTGCGAAAATCGGAACTCCCGGCTGGGATGGAATCTCTAGTGTCCTACGGACCGACCCAAGACATTGGGGACGCGAATAACAGGCCACTCCAGACTCTCGGAACCATCAAGATGCCCGTGAGACTTGGACGATTTGTGGCTGCTGCCGATTTTATTGTGTGCGAAAAGCTCGCGGTACCGCTAATTCTAGGCGCGGACTACTGTGACCGGTTTGTGGAAGCAATTTATCCAAGGAAGAAAACGGGTGAGTTGGCGGATTTCTCGGAGGTTCCGATAGTTAGGCGGTTCTCGACGAGAAAAGGGAAGAAGAATCTCGTCCCGGGAGAGGACGAGAATGATGGAAGGGTGGAGCGAATTTCCCCTAAGGTGAAAGTGGTACGAGCCACGACTATCGAGCCAGGGACGCAACGCGTTGTGGAATGCACCTCGAAGAGGGCGGGCTGGGTTGTGTTTCAGCCGTACTCGTCGTTGTACGAAAGGCACGGGTTGACGTGCACGAATGGTGTCGTTCAGGTTGAGCCTGACAGGCCATTTCGTTTACTCGTTGCGAATTTTAGGACGTACCCTGTCAGGGTGCAAAAAGGCCAAGTGGTGGCAGAATTATTACCGCACTCGAGGGCCGTGCTTGAGAGCAAAACCACCATTGGTGAAGTTCTCGGAATTCAGGAAAGGCAGAAGGAAAATTTTCCCAATTCTACCAAGACGCCTACGGGCGAGACAACATGCGAACCGTCGGATCGAGGCCGCGAGGACCAGCCAGAACAACGGTCGGCAGGGCTCTCCGCGTCGGCATCTACGAAGCCGCAACGCAGGATTGAGCCGCCACCGCCGGACGTGGAGGACCTCGACCTGAGCCACGTGCCGGACCGGCTGCGCGAGCGGTTCCGTCGGATGTTGAAGAAGTATTCAAGGATGTGGGATGGGACGCTTGGCGAAATTAATACCACAGTCCATCGGATCGAGCTGATCCCCGAAACTCGTCCTATCGCACAAGCCCCGTATCGGGCCGGGCCTAAAGCCCGCGAAGTAGAAGATGCAGAGGTGCAGAAGATGTTAGAGGCAGGAGTGATAGAACCAGCGCAGTCAGAATGGGCGTCGCCCGTGTTGCTGGTGCCCAAGCCGGACGGGTCAATGCGTTTTTGCGTAGACTACCGCAGGCTGAACGCAGTGACGGTGAAGGACACGTACCCTTTACCGCGCATGGATGAGTGCCTGGACTCGCTTGGTGAGACCAAGGTTTTCTCCGCGTTGGACGCGATTTCGGGATATTGGCAGATGCCTATCCCTGAGCGCGACCGCGACAAGACCGCATTTTCGTGTCACTCAGGACTGTATCGCTTCTCAAGAATGCCCTTCGGGCTAACCAACGCGCCAGCGACGTTCCAGAGAGCAATGGATATCCTGCTCTCCCCGTTCCGTTGGAAATGCTGTTTGGTGTATCTGGATGATATAATAATTTTTAGCAAGTCGTGGGAGGAGCACATCGTGCACGTGGATGAAATACTTTCCGAGTGTTCTGACAGAGAAGGAAGCATGGTATTTCGTCTTACCCTTGTAAGAACGCCGCGCAGAGTGATTATTGACTGGGAAACACGGTAAGGAACGGCAGGAGATTATACGATGGCTTGGCGCTGTACAAGGGTGCTCAGGAGGGGGATATATAGTGCAATAATGGGCTCTACAGGGGGGTGAAAAGGAAGGAAAACATTTGGAGTTGGATATGAAAAGTAGTCCGGGTTGGGGGGGGACACACGTGTGAATAATTGCACAGTTTTAATTTTTAATTATTTTATTTAGTTAATTAGTTGGCATTAATTTTGCTGACACTAGATTAGATCTAGGATCTAGCGCCGCGAGCTGCTGTAGAGGCTCCGGCGGGGCGATATATACCTTAGCCCTCTGACCACCAAGTCAGTAAAGGTAACCCGAGTTGCCGGAGTTGAATGTCGCCTTGGTCGAAGTCCGTCTCTACCAAGACGCTCCCTTTTACCTAAGCCTACGGCATCCTCTATTGCTCGGGGGTTCCTTTTCTTTTTCCTTTATTTCCCTATCCTTTTCTATCTCTACTTCTACCTATTTTTCCCTTATCTTGTGTTGGTGCCATCGGCCTCGGTTGCGACCGAACCGGTGTAGGTGTTTCGAGCCATCGGGCGGCACAGTTGACGTAGCGCTGCTACTGTGACCCGTTTTTCCGACGGAGACTGTTGCAACGACGTCTCCCTGGAAGGGCTCCGCCGTAGTACGAGCCAGTGTTGGTACCATCGGTGTCGGTTGCGACCGAACCGGTGTAGGTGTTTCGAGCCATCGGGCGGCACGGTTGACGTAGCGCTGCTACTTTCATTTCATCCCGTCGGGCTGCGTTGCGACGCCCCCGTGTAGTATAATCCCCCCTTACCGGAATTAGATATACATCAGATCGGCTACTGTAGAGCCCGAGCTCTACAGTACCTCCGCACGCGCCCACACGTGTACGGGGCGCGCACGCACACTTGTGCTAATACGTGTAACACACGTGTACAGTCAGCACGGGCCGACCCGCGCTGACTACAGTAGCACTACAGTACAGTCCGTACTGTACTGTAGTATGATAGGATTAACTTGTACATTAAATACGTGAGCGAGCGACGGCGGTGGGGGGAGGACAAGCACGAGCTTGTCCAGAACCTACGCCTTTGGTCAAGCTCGCCCCGCCTATTCTAGAACGGGTTCCCACTAGCCCGTATCTAGTTAGGAACCGAGCGGGCAGGGGACGCGCGAGCACGCGAGCGAGCCTAGATCCGCCTCCGCCCGTCAGCGCTGGTACGTCACCCAGCGCTGCGCCGGGGCGTCGAGGCGTAGATCGGCCCGCGCGTGCGCGCGTCCCCGACCGTTACCCGCTCTACCACTGCTACCCCGGGCTCGCCCGGTTCCCTTAGCTGGGGTTGCTTCCCGTCTTCCCGCCGATCGAGGTCTCCGCACGAGCTGAGTATACACCCCCCTCCGTTGGGGGTGTTTATACTACAGTGGTCTCCCGACCTAGAAGACTCTACGATCGTTCCGAGATGACGGCCGATTTCCTCCGCGTCCGTATGCGTCGAGATGAGCGAAGGGTCCGAACCCTCGGTCCACTCCGCACCGACCGATATGCAGGCGTCCGCGCTACGCATCTGATCCGACGACGGCGCCGCAGGTCCTCGGGATCGCGAACCGTCGCCGGACTACTCAGAAGGACGCGCTTGCGCGCTGTACGAACGCATCGCGGAGTATATCGAGGATGTCCGGACATCCATTCGTGTCGACGTGACCGGCCAGGTCTACGCCCGCTGTCCTGACGAGTCGCGCTCCCTCCACGAAGGAAAGTTGAGCGCGTGACTCAGTCCTGGGAGAGCCTGCGCGCGCTCGCCGACCAGTTGCACTCGGTCTTGTGTTGGTCGAGGACGCGCGCATCGAGACCCGTAAGGCGGACGTTGCAGGTCGACCCGCGAGTACGAACTCCGGGGTACGACGGGACACGCAGCCTTCCCCATCTGCCGAACAGATGGGAGCGTTCGCGCATACGGCTGCAGAACTCAACTCGACGCGTCAGGCGCGTTCGTAAGATAGGACAGGACTCGGCCGTAAGGTCGCCCGGAGACCCCCCCCCCGAGAGGGCCCGGTGCCACTGTTCCTCCGGGCGCGTCCGATGCGCAGGAGTGGCCTCCGACTGGTGCCGTCACCAGTCGGAGCGCGGAGGATATCAAACCAACGGCGGACGCGAACTTCGCGTCCGAGACTCAAGCTCTGTCGCATGCCCCCAGAAGCATGCGGCGTTTGCGACAGGTACCGTACGGGCACGACCAGGACCGTCAAGGAGCCGCTCGCGGATCCGAAGAACCCATGTTCTCCGTCGATCCTCGCCGGGGCGGCTACCCGCCGGTGGATTACACCGCGCACCCCGGTCCGGAAGACGTACGTACACTACCCATCACCCCGTCAGGCGCGTTCGTAAGATGGAACAGGCATCGGCCGAAAGGTCGCCCGGAGCCCCCCTGAGAGGGCCCGGTGCCACTGTACCTCCGAACGCGTCCGATGCGCAAGAAGGGAGCCCGACTGGTGCCGACACCAGTCGGGTCACTGGGCAGCGCAGCCCCAAGACGGACGCGAATTTCGCGTCCGAGACCCAAGCCCTACCGCATGTCGCCGGAGACATGCGATAGATGACACGCGTACCGTACGTGGACGACAAAAGACGCGGAGATACCGCCCGCGGATCAGGACAACCGATTCTCTCTTTCGATCCCGGCTGCGGCGGCTATCAGCCGATGGATCTCACCGCGCACACCGGTCCGGTAGACGTCCGTACGCTACACGAATTCTTAAGCGGACTAGCCCCTGCGACCCGGGCCGCAGTGGCTGAGACGGTCCAATGATTGCCCGGACAACAGAAGACAGACGTTCCAACGATCAGCCGTATCGCGATGGCGGGACTCACAACGTGCCGCGCTCGGCGCGGTTTGCCGCTGCCGGATCCGAAACTGGCAGCGAGGGAGAATCGAACCCCGAGGTCGCATGGGACAAGTTCGCCTGCGGCATCCCTCCACATAGGAGAACATGAGGAGCAGGCCGACCCTGTCCTCATTACGCGAGGCTACAAGCCCGTGGGAGGCCGACCTCCCACGCCATCGTCATCAAGGTCGACCAGACGCTTCGCTACCGCGTACGCCCACACTCCAAGGGCGCCCGGTGGTACGGACCACCGGGTTGCGGAGCTCGACATCTCGCATCGAGATGGAGGCGGCGCTCCGCCTCGCGTGCCCCACCTCACCGATGAGGAGGCACGCCCCACAAGAACCCACCGATAACCCCGTGGGTCTGGTGGCGACCACCATCTGCAAAGAACGCGAAGGCGCCCAGGATTCCGTAAGCCCGGCGCGTGTTACCGTAAGAGAAGATACCCTGACCTCCGTAGGTCAGATGCCACGGACCGACCGTGAAGGCACCGAGGCTTCCGTAAGCCCCGTGCACAAGATAGAGCGTCAGGCGTGTGCCGATGCAACACGCCCCGAAAATCCTTCCGAACGCCGTGTCGCCGAGGGGATCTCACATGCGCTACACCTCACAGACTTGACCGATTTAGCCGGGGAGGCAGAAGCTAGCCTACCTAGTTCCGCAGAGAGGACACTCGTCGAGAAGGCAGGGATCGGTACGGACGACCCCCGGCCAAGTGCCCGCCGCCGACGGAAGGCACTCGAACCATCACGATCGGTCGTGATGGTGTCACCGAACGCGTCTCCGCAGACCGCTGCGTGTACGCGCCACCGCCGACGGACTTGCCACGGGCGAGTACAACAACCCCGGGGGACCTTGCCGACAAGGTCACCGAGGACACGCAGTACGCTGTCGAGCGACTACTCCGGCATCGGGCCATGGAGGACGGAACTACGGAGTTCCTCATCAAGTGGGCGGATTACGACACGCCCACCTGGACCACACGGACTCACGTCCCGGAGGAGTTGGTGTCTCGTTACGCCCAACGCCTCCGAAGGCGCACCGGCAGGGACCTCACCTTGGACGTGAACGCGGTCGTTCACGCTTAAGGGGGGCCCTCAACCGTCTCGTTCGGCTACAATCAACCGCTCCGTTGCGGTTAAAGTAGTCCCTTGCGGTTAGAGACCAACAGTACGTTCGGAAGCCAAGCCGTATTTGACTTCCGAACGCCACGGACTCGAGACATAGCGACAAGGCAGTACGGACTGCCTGTACGAAGAACGTTCCTCGTAATGACCAACGATAAGAGGACGACAGACGGCTCGAGGGGAAGGCAATTACCCCCTTTCGGAGCCGGAAGGTCGGACGCGCCCCCCCCAAACAGGGTCGCCGGACGTTCCGTTAAGGCCGTCAACCGCGGCGAGGGGACGTCTGACGAACGACGCGATCACCTCCATACGGCACGCGAGCCCCGGAACGCAGAAGGGGTTAGTCAAGACAAGGCGTTGCAATTTGCCGAGAGGAGCTGCAACTCGTGGGCGCGAAGGAAGAGAGTCACTGTGGCTCGCGAGGATAGGGGCCCCGGAGGCGACACCGAGCCACCCTCCCAACGGCTAATACGCATAACATTGGGGCAGGGAGAAATTACACTGTCATACCCCCGACCCGGTCACGACGGAACCGGTGGACGAGGTGTAAGAAAATGGAAAAATTATGGATGCTTGGGCGTACAGTGCGGCAAACCCACACAGTGCACCGCTCGCTCGGTGTCAATCTGCCCCTACGGGCAAGAGAAAATTAACGGAAAATTAGTCGTGAAAAACAAATGGGCAACTCACGTGAGCAAACGTATGCACGTCGGCATGCGAAACACGCAATGCTAAGCGGGACCGCCAAACGTAACCCCGGTCCGACCCGCCAGACGGACTGTACCACACTCCTCGGAGGCGCCAACGACGCCGCGCTCCTGACGCGCAGCTCTCCCGGCGACACCGTACGCGATCGGACGCCGGAGAGCGACGGCGTCGACATCGCCGCCCTACCCCGAAACCAAAAATGTTGAGTGGTGGACATTGCCCTGGGCAGACGGGTGGCACGGATCGCACGTGCACGGCGCCGAGCGCGTGTCGCACGACCGACACGCCCCGACGAGCGGGATACCAACCACCACCGTCTACTTTGGCGTCGGACGAAACGACAGCGCCTTTGATGGAGGAACGTCACCGCACCCGCGAAGGCTGCGGCCTCGCTCAGAATGGCGAGGGACGCGAGAGGAATGAAGGAGAACGCGCGCTGCGCGCCGCGCCCCCGCCACGAATGGCGAGGGACGCCAAGGACAAGAGCCGCCTTCAGGCGCTGTGCCCTCGCCCCTGAATGGCGAGGGGCGCCCGAAGGATAAGACGAAGTCTGCACGCTGCGCCCTCGCCACGGATGACGAGGGACGCGCGAACAAGAAAGGAACGGTCGTCGAGTGTCCGTCCCCTCGCCCCGATGGCGAGGGGCGCGAACAAGAAGACGTTCGCCGTGCGCTTGCGCCCCCGCAACCGATGGCGGAAGGCGCGAGCGAAGAAGAAGGCGAATGCCGCGCGGCCGCGCCCTCGCCCCGATGGCGAGGGGGCGCGCAGACAAGAAGACAAATGTCGCGCACGGTCGCACCCTCGCCCCCGATGGCGAGGAGCACGAAGACAAGAAGACGAATGCCGTTCGCGTTTTGCCCTCGCCACCGGTGGCGAGGGACGAGAACGAGGAAGAGGAAGGACGTCGCGCGCGCGGCGCCCTCGCCACCGATGGCGAGGGGAGCGCACGGACCAAAAGACGAACGGCGCCGCGAAGAAGAGGACGTATGTCCACGGGTCCACCCCCTCGCCCCGATGGCAAGGGGCGCGCGCGTCCAAGAACACGAATGCCGCTCGCGCCGCGCCCTCGCCCGGATGGCGAGGGACGCGAAGTATCAGGACGTTCGTCGCGCGAAGAAAGGAAGACGTTGGGCGCGTGCAGAAGAATACGTACGTCCACGCGTCCGTCCCCTCGCCCTGATGGCGAGGGGCGCGCCGACAAGGAGACAAATGGCGCACTCGAGCCGCGTCCTCGCCACCGGTGGCGAGGAGCGCGAAGAAAAGGACTTTCGTCGAGCGCCCGCGCCGTCGCAACGGAGGACGAGGGGTGCGGGTGGACAAGAACACGAGTGCCGCTCGCGCCGCGCCCTCGCCCCGATGGCGAGGGACGCGCGAGGCAAAGGCGTTTGATGTGCCCCGCTCCCGGACGACGAAGGGGCGGGACGTGAAGAAATGCGATCGTCGCGCGCCCGGCGCCCTCGATCCTGCATGGCGAGGAGCACCGGGCGGATAAGACGAATACAGCGCGCTGAGCCCTCGCCCCGAATGGCGAGGGGCGCGAAGAATGGAGACGAGCGCCGCACGTTTCCTTTGCCTCCCTACCGACGACGAGGTCGCGCATAGGATAAGAACGTTCGCCAGGAGTCGCGCCCTCGCCAACGGATGGCGAGGGGCGCTAGGCATAAGGCGAACCCCGAACGCTGCGCCCCCGCAACCGAACGGGAAGGGGCGCCCGATCGTTTGTCGCCGCTTCCCCCTCCGCGTCGGGAGAGAGAAAGGGTGGGGGTACTAAGAAACGAGGGCGCGAAGGGGAATTAGAAGAAGAAGACCGACGCAAAGAACACGTAACCATGGAAACAGTTTTACTGTGGTACGGCACCAAGTCCCCTCCTCCTCGCCGACGAGGGCAAGTGGGGGAACCCGCGCGGTTGACGATCAGACCGCGCGGACTAACGACTAGGGTCGTCGGAGGGCATACGGGCCCTTGGCCCGTAATTGTTCGGAGGACAGTACCCTGGATGCCGCGGAGGTTCGGCGTCCATCTCCACCAGACTCGGCATGGCGAGACGAAGAGCGGCCTCGCCCGTACGAGGGACACCCTCACCGAACGACCAGTTTCGGGACAGGCAAGGGTCAGGCCCGTACTCGGCATACGGATCGCGGATAGCAGCAGGAGCCGGGGGCGTCTGGAGCGCTACCGGCCGACAACGTGACTTCGGCTCTTTCCAGTACGAGCTAGGCGAAGCACGAGGTTATGAGAAGAGCGGGGATGGAAAACCGTGAGGTGTTTCGCAGGGGAAGCTCTTCAGAAAAAAATGGGCGAGCGAATTTGCTCGAGTTACCTCGCGAAGAGGATTGCGGGTCATCGGGCGCTCGTCGTACCGAGCCCGCCGGGCAATCAACAGTGGACGACACAACGACGGGTTGGGTGTAGGCCTGCCGTCGACGAAAAATGGGGAAAATACGAGCAAGTACGAGGACCGATCGAGGCGCATGACAATGCACACCCTCACGGACTGTGCTGGGAAATTTTGCAGAAAATATTTTCGCGGGAAACATTTTTGCAATTTTTTGGGGTAATTTGATCAAGGGCTCAGGGCTGAGCCTGCTCGCGCACGCGCACGCGCGCCCACGGGCACTGTACGAACTGTGGCCACGATATCACAGTGATCCCGAACGGTGCGCGCACAACCGCCCGCCGCCTGTCACCTTCTCTCCGCCGCGTCCGCGCTGCACCCGCTCTGTTTGCCTTCGCGAGTGCGCCCATCATCTCGTCGCGGCTGCGCCGCTACCGTGACACCCATGCGCGTCGCCGGACAACGCCGTGCACGCCGATTGCGCCACGGGCGGCGCCGCTCGCCTTCGCGCGCGCGCGTCAGCGTGCTGCTGCGCCCCAGACAACGCGCACGTCCCGACCTCCTCAGCACCAATATTCGCCTTTACGCGAGCTCATCATCTCATCGCTGCGCGTCTTCGCGCCCTGCACCGCCGGCTCGCCATCTCGGCCCCGCTGGCGCGCGCGGGGACCCTGGCCCTGCGCATGGTCAGGCCCCCAGCCGCCCACGTCGTCTGTACAGGGCGGTTCACCGACTGCCGCACCGTACGGAGACGAAGTTATGAGGACATTTCTCTACGCGCCGGCACAGGTAGAGCACAAAGGGGACGGATGCTTTTAAAATTGGTACCCCATAATCGCACGGGGGTGATGTCGAAGAGGAGAGGAGAAGTCGCACGGAAAGCACGACGCGGCGCGCGGACAACGGGCGGATCGAGGGTCGCAGCAGAACCATATTACGGCTGGTCCTGCGCGACGGAGGCCCACGAAGGCGATTGACCAGGCGTATGCTAGACGACGAGGCACACGGCGTTACAAGAGGTTATAAAAAAGGACGGAGAGACCGCACACAACCCTCCCGCACGCGTGCGCGAGGCCCGGCAAGCCGCTGCAGGTTGCGATGTCAGGGAGTGGGCCGTGCCTCTGGGACACGCTCGACGGCGACCACGGCAGCGCGTCTCGTCTGTTTTCACTTCGCCGTCGCCTCGCGCACTCGCGCTCGCTCCGCGCGGTCCGCCCCGCGCTGTACCACGCTCCGTTCGCGTGGGGTAACATGGCGTACACGGCCACTTCCGCCGGACCAACAGCTGCTAGTCGGGGTATTGCAGGACCCACTGGGGCGGGGAGACGGTTTCTACGATCTACAACCTGCTCGCGCTGCACGTCCTCGTGCCGACGACGCACGTCAACATTGGCGCTACGGAAAAGAGGCACCGAGAGGGTGAGCACGCCCGACGGAAAGGACAAGGCAGACTACAGCACACGGAAAGAAGGGGCCCGGACACGACGATTGAGGGGGGGACTTCCGGAAAGCGCCCCAAAAGCAGGTCGCCGTCGGACGCTTGAGGTGATACTGGCATCAGGTTGAGATGCACGAGCACGCCCAGAGGGAACGCGAGAGAAACGACACGCCATGGGGAAGATGTTAGAAATGGCGGACTAGGAGAGAGACCACACGCCCGGTTCTACCAGCACATATGGACGCGGACGTCCACACTTAAGGGGGGGCCGGTGTAGTATAACCCTCCCTTACCGGAATTAGATATACATCAGATCGGCTACTGTAGAGCCCGAGCTCTACAGTACCTCAGCACGCGCCCACACGTGTACGGGGCGCGCACGCACACGTGTGCTAATACGTGTAACACACGTGTACAGTCAGCACGGGCCGACCCGCGCTGACTACAGTAGCACTACAGTACAGTCCGTACTGTACTGTAGTATGATAGGATTAACTTGTACATTAAATACGTGAGCGAGCGACGGCGGTGGGGGGAGGACAAGCACGAGCTTGTCCAGAACCTACGCCTTTGGTCAAGCTCGCCCCGCCTATTCTAGAACGGGTTCCCACTAGCCCGTATCTAGTTAGGAACCGAGCGGGCAGGGGACGCGCGAACACGCGAGCGAGCCTCGATCCGCCTCCGCCCGTCAGCGCTGGTACGTCACCCAGCGCTGCGCCGGGGCGTCGAGGCGTAGATCGGCCCGCGCGTGCGCGCGTCCCCGACCGTTACCCGCTCTACCACTGCTACCCCGGGCTCGCCCGGTTCCCTTAGCTGGGGTTGCTTCCCGTCTTCCCGCCGATCGAGGTCTCCGCACGAACTGAGTATACACCCCCCTCCGTTGGGGGTGTTTATACTACACCCCGTCGAAGGCCTTGTCGCGTTACAAGGTGTCGAAGAAGCTCAACGAGCATTGGCCTTACAACCCAGTGGAACCGGGGTACCTACGTCCCGCCCCACCCCACACTCGTCGAGCAGATCTCTTCGCAAGTCTCTACCACACCGATCCCGGGCCGGGCTATTCCTCTGTGCCCCCCCTTATCAGGGATCTGAGCTACTACGAGTCGCAAGCTCGTTTAAACCGAGAAGGGAGAGTCGGACACTCCGTAGCGCTGTGCCATCGGCAGTTCTTCTTTTTGTTGCTGTTGTTGTTTTTGCTGGACCATCGGACCGCGGTCTCTGCCCGACAGGCGCATTGCACTACATAACCTAACACGTCGCCCGTGAGGTAGCGTTTTAAGAATTGATTCACGAGCCCCGGCCAGCTCACGTCGTCGTGGAGCTGGCCGGCGCGGAGGCCACGCATCGTATAACTCGTATACAGGCGCTCCGCGTCGCGCTCGAGGAAGTGCGCGAGGACTCGTACCACAACACCTTCGGTCAGGTGTTGCGAGTTGAAGGTGATTCGGATATCCTTCAAGAACGGCAGCAGCTGGATCGGGTCGGTACCGTCGAAGCTGCGCATCGTGGGACGGATCCCACGACAGTGTTGGACGTACTTCGCGATCCGTCCCGCGTCACCCGAGGTAACGAGCCTCGAGGTGTTATCCAAGCGGTACATACGATAGTCAGCAACGGTGCTGAACTCTTGGATCATCGTATGTATCGGCTCGAGCCCGGGATCCGCGGGACCCAGCGTGCCGAAGGAGATAACCGGTAGCGTACGGACGACTAACGGACCTGGATGCTCGGCGAAACTCGCCGGCGGGTAGCCGCCCCAGCGGGGATCGACGGAGAACATCGGTTCTCCGGATCCGCGGGCGGCTCCTCCACGGTCCTGTTCGTCCGCGTACGATACGCGGTCCACTTGCCGCCTACTTCCGGCGATAGGCGGCAAGGCTTGGGTCTCAGACGCGAAGTTCACGTCTATCGGAGGACGGCTTTCTTCTGCAGTCCGACTGGTAGCGGCACCAGTCGGACGCCAACCTTCGGGGGCGGCGGCGCTCGGAGGTACGGTACCACCGGGCCCTCTCGAGGGGGCACCGGGTAGCCTTTCGGCCATGGTACGTTCCATGTCACGAGCACGCCGACGAGTGGCGTTGAGCTCAGCCAAGAGGTGCGCGAAAGCACCCAATTGCTCTGCGGACGGAGAGGTTCGGTCCTCGGGTCGTCTCACCGAGGTCGACCTCTCAGGGCGACCTTGCCCGGACGGTCCGGGCGAGGCGAAACGGCAGTCTTCGACGAGCACTATCCGCGAGTGTAACTCGTCGATCAGTGCTCGGAGATTCTCTAAGGGCTGCGTCACTTTATCGAACCTCCCTTCACGAAGGGAGCGGAGTTCGGCCATACATCGAGTGTATACATGGTCCGATACATCGATCCGAAGGGAAGTACGGACTTCCTCGATGTATTCGGCTATGCGTTCGAACATCGCCGCCGCTCTTTCCTCGGAGGATCCGAGCGACGGTTCGCGGTCACGAGGACCTGCGTTGCCGTCGCCCGACGGGGCGGATGGGGACTGCACAGCGGCCGGACTCAGATCCGCGGCTTCGGAGCGGATCGAGGGCTGGAGCTCTTCGCTCATCTCGACGCGATCGGTTCGCGGAGGGAAGCGGAAGTCTTCTCGGAGATCGGACTCCAGGGTCTTCTAGGTCGGGAGACCACTGTAGTATAAACACCCCCAACGGAGAGGGGTGTATACTCAGTTCTTGCGGAGTCCCTCGAGCGGGAGAAGACAAGGGAAGACGGACACCCGCTACGGAACCGGAGCACGGGCGCGGGTAGCGTGGTAGAGCGGGATCGGGGAGGACGCGCGCACGCGCGAGCGGATCGACGCCTCGACGCCCCGGTGCGGTACTGGGTAACGATCCAGTAGCGACGGGCGGAGGTGGATCCAGCTCGCGGGCGTGCGTCGCGCGTCCTCTACCCGCGCTCGGTGTCGTCTAACGCGCGCGAAGGCGAAAGCGCGCGGTTACAATAAGCGGGGAGTCGGGCCTCCGCGGTCGGTCGTCGACAAGTCCGTCCTTGTCGCCCTTCCCCGCCGCCGGTCCGCTCCATATTTAATGTACATAATAACCTATCATAATAGTACAATACCGATGTACTGTAGCGACGTACTGTAGCGGTCGGTCAACACTGTAATACTGTCAGCCATCGAGGCTGACAGTACACGTGTGTGCACGCTCTTCGGTTCCGCGTATACACGTGTACACGTGCACCCCTGTACTTGGGGGTACACGTGGTGGTACTGTAGGGCATCGAGCCCTACAGTAACTGATCCGATTCTGAGTTGATCTAATCCAAAATAAAGCCCCAGGGGGGGTTATGCTACAGCGACAATGAACAATCCGATCTCGAAAAATATGAGAGAGCATTCCATCTCAGACCTTCTAGCCGCAGGATGCTGCAGGTCGTTGGAGTCTCTAGAAACTGAACCACCTTTTTCTGCATCTGCTGTTCTGAAGGACAATATAAAATGGTACGTCAATACACCATT